>NC_081405.1:366861473-367161473 GCF_030272615.1 Cryptomeria japonica
TTTTTGTTCCAGATCTTAATGTTATCTTTGACATTTCTTAATTTTTTAGTAACTTTGAACATGGCAGAACCATCCACATTAATATTCCACCATTTGGCAATGGAATTTTCCAAGGAAGGGTGTGAAATCCACATTTTTTCAAACCGGAATGGAAAACAACGTTTTCCCTTAATAGAATCAACAATAAAAGAAATGGGATAATGATCCGATCCTATTCTATTAATAACAGACAAAGAGAATCTATACTTAAGGACCCAGTCAGGAGTGATAAGGGATCTATCAAGCCTTACCCAAATAAGATCTCCTCCATCCCTTCAGTTAGACCAAGTGTAGGAAGCTCCAGAAAGATCAACATCAATCAAGGCATTGGCATTGATGAAGTCCATAAGGTCAATCCTGCTATCCTATTGAGCTTGAGTTCCTCCAAATTTGTCAATTTCTTGCAAAGGGGTGTTGAAATCTCCCATCAATAGCCAACTGTCCTGAGAAAAAAACCCCCTTTTCTGCTGAATTTTGTCCCAAAACTTGCTCCTAGCAGCTTTAGAATTTGGAGCATAAATGTTGGTAACCACCCATTCCTATCCATCAGCAATATATTTAATTCTCATAGAAATTCTATTACCATGTTCATCAATAAAATCTCCATCAATAGTTTTCTTATTCCAAAATATGGTCACCTCACCTGACGCCCCATTCAAACTACTACCACAAACACCCCCATGTTTAAAGAATTTATTTTTTCAACTTTTTCCTTACTCATTTTAGTTTCCTGAACCAGGATGATATCCAACTTATGATCTTTGATAAAATTCCTTAATACATCCTATTTATGGAGACCATTTAGGCCTCGCATGTTCTAGGAAAATACCTTCATTTGGAAACCTAGGAGCAGGATTCCTGAATGGTTCGTTGCCTTCCATTAGCTATGTTTTGTTTTCTCTCCTGGTCCCTGTGCCACTTCATGGTTTTACGTCCCTGTGAGGATTTGGAAAGACCAATATCCGCCTTATACTTGGTTCTAGTTTAAACCCCATTAGAACAACCTGTCTTCTTGTTTTTCTTGTTTCCCACTCCTATTATCTCTTCATCATCTTCATCTTTATATGCAGATTGCTTATTATTCCAAGGTTCTCCTATTCTCTGAGAAGAGGTGGGTGATTCAATGCCAACACTCTGAAATAGAGAGTCAAGGTTAACCTGAGGCGATCCGAATTTGGTCTTTTTTTCAAAGATAACTTCTGGACCTTCAAAGTCCTTTGGAAACACTTGATTACTTTCCTTTTCTATATCTTTTAGAGACTCATGTTGTGACTCATTTATGTCGCCAATCTCACCCTCTTCAAGAATTTCTTCTATGGTTACATTCTCTTCCTCTTGAATTTGTAAAACTTCAAATCCATTGACTATTTTGACCTCAAATACATTATCTTCATCCTTTCTAACTTCCTTCTGAACAGTATCCTTGGAAGGACTAGCTTTCCTATCATCCTTTGATATATCTTTTGGGTTACTAGGAAGTCCACTTCCTCCTTTCGCTCTACCCTCCTCATTTTTGTTAATATTCTCTTTCCAGATCTGTTTAGCATGATTGTTATGCTTCTGAGCATTCTTGGGGCTACTTGGGCAAGCCTTTGCCCAATGTCTAGCTTTCTTACAAGAGAAACACACAAAGGGGAGGGACTCAAACTCTATAGCTTGTTCCCACTTCCCTAGTTTGGGATTTATTTCAATAGAGCTAGGAAGGTCCATATTCTGTGAAATATTAACACATATCCTCGCATACACCAGCCTCTTTCATGCTGCTATCATAGAATATATAGCCACAAGCTCCCCAAAGGAGTTAGCAATGCCTGAGAAAACATCCTCCAGCCAGAATTCAAGCGGCAAACCAGGCAATCGCACCCAGACCGGACCAGATTTAAAAAAGGAGTCATTGAGCTCCATATTTGGAGACCATTTTCTTAAGGATAAAGAAGATTTCCCAAACATCCAGGGTCCACCACTCAGAGCCATTTCCAAATCTTCCCCATAAGAGAAGGAAAAGATAAAGAAACCCCTTAATAGGGCTGAAACATCAACCTGTCCTTTCAACCTCCATTTTCTCTTAACAAAAGACCTAACAACTTCAATATTAGGTCATGGTCCAACAAATTTTCCCACTAGAGAAAAATCCATTAGAGAAATATTGTGGTCTATAACCACATCTGGTACTGCAATAGCCAGTCTGTCTATTTTTCTATTAGAAATATCTTCCACAGAGGGAAAAGACAATTTACCAGTGGGTTTCTTTGCAAATAAACTATTCCAGGGTTTGAGAACCTTCACCTCAGTCGTCTTTTCCAAATCAATGTTCAAGATCTCGGGACCCAACTTTGAAGAATCTTCATTATTTTTAAGGACAAGAGGAGGGTCCTGATGTCATGGGTCCCCATCCTTTTGACCATCCTCATCATCCACCATAGATCCCAAAGAGACAAGTTGTCCTTGAGTTGCAGAGGCAATAGAACCAGAAGAGCCAGTCGCACTGTTCCCTCCATTCGCAGAATTCAAATTTCCCTCCAGCTGCCCTATTCCCTCCATTTGTAGAAAGTAGTTAGGGTTTTGTGTTGATACAACAATGCATATTTTGGTGGTGTCCAGTTAGGGAGTTATTAGTTAACTTTTTGTCAGTTTTTAATTTGTACTAATGAAAGGGTGTGTCCTTTCATTTGTGTCTTTTGAGTCACATATGTATAGAGAGTCATTTTTGTATAAAGAGGATACAATAAAAAAAAAACTCCTATCTTTCAGATTGTCTGTTGGGACTAGTAGTGTCATGTAAAGCAAGCCTGTGGAAATGAAAAGTTATTTTGTGCATGCAAGAATATCATGAAGTACCCATGAGTCTGTAGCTTTTGTAAACCTTTTTATTCCAAAATTAATATTTAAGATTCATTGCCTTTATCTTCAGATCATTTTATGTTACATGGTGTTGATGAATCAAGTTCTTTGGATAAATCTAATTAAGATTTGTTGCAGTGTGCCATCGCATGCTATTATGTAGGAAATAGAATTGTTTTTGTTATTCTTGCAACACATAATGAAACCATTGCATTGATAGTCTTGCATATTTGTAAGTTTTTCAAACTATCTCCAAAGATGATTGCAAACATTAGTCCACTAAGTAACATATAAATTGTCAGATTAGGCACTGGTCTAATGTTAGTTTTCTATGAGTAAATTTGGTGTGCATAAGGTCCTCATCAAGGAAACATACTTCTTATTTCTATCAATATTGTTTTTTCATAATTACTTAAGGTTTTGACAACATTCTTTTATAAGCATTCATTCACCATTACATTCAATTTTTCAGATTAAAGCAAGATAAATGCACATAATAAAGCATAGTTGCAGGAGACATTTTGCCATTCTTGCAAATAACTAAATTGATAAGTTTAAATTCATTGTCAAGAAGTCTCTTTATGCTTTGGAGATTAAGGTATACCCGCCTAGGTCTAGTGGAGCCTAAAGTGTAGAGGAATTTGGTCTTTGAGCATTCCTGCTCATTGGCCAAGGCTGATTGAGAAATCAGTAGGAGATTTGGCAAAGCTCTAGGATTTCCAATCTGTGGTTTTGGGAACAAATAGATTGGTGACTCTGCTGGGGAGTTGTCATAGGAAGTGTTCATAACCTTTGGTGGTTTGTTTCAGACTCTACTGGAGGAAGGAGCCCAGAAGATTAATAAAAAATATATTATTCCTTGTAGGAGGTGGTGACTCTACATCTAATACATGAATAATAATTAGTATTTTGAGAAAGTAAGAGAAACCCCTAGGAATTTATCAATAAGATTAATGCAGGGGAGAAGGTCTCTACACAAGGGACAAGATAATCTTGTTCAGTTGAGTCCAAAGAAAAGATACAAAGAAAATAAATCAACACCAAGTACGGAATTTGGTGGTTATAAGAAGTTTCCTAGTAGAGAGGTTGGCTCTTCATTTGGTGATAAATTTGAAACTTTGGAGGAAAATCCTTTCTCGACCTTAAATGCAAAACATAATAATGGCAGTCAGGATGAAACCCTGACTGCTGAGGAACAGGAGGAGAGGCATTGGGATGCAATTATACTTAAAATGGCTGACTTAAATAGAGATGAATCCAAAATGGCAAAGGCTCTTAAGAGACAACCGGATTGGGTATTGCAGAAGCTCAGACTAGAAAGAGTTGTTGTTCAAAGCCCTAAGTCAAACAGGGTTGAAGAAGAAAAGGGAAGAGGTGAGGGAATTAGACTAATAACCTCTAGGTATAGTCCCCCTCACATGAGAAACATGGAACAACCATTTAGGATCTATAATAATCCATTGTCTAATATTTTGGATAATAATTATGCAAAAAGGGATAAATGGAAAAATATAGCCTACAATGAGAATAAAAGCTAGTATAATAATAGACAATGCAATAATCATAATGATGAAAGAAGAACTAGCAGTGGGGAAATTACTGGTAACTGGAATAATAGAGATAGGACCAACAAAGTAAGTAATAATAGAGGTAACAATGGCAATAATGGAAATTATGGCAACAATGGTAATGGAAACAATGGAAATGGAAATAACAATAATCAAAATGGTGGTGGAAGCAAAAATGGAAACAATGGTAATAATAGAGGAAGTGGAAACTATCAAACTAACAACTATGGTTACAGACCACCTATGACCATTGAAAGATATAAATAGTTGGATTCAGTTGGGATAGTTGGATATCTGAATCAAATTTTAAATGATTTAAGGTCAGCCATATCTAAGTGCACATGAAATGGAACTGATTCTATAGAACAACATGTAATAAATGTAAAAAATATCATTGAAGAATTTGAATCCCCTTATGAAGATGTTTTTATGAAACTATTTGTTTAGTCTCTAGCCGAGGATGCAGGAGAATGGTACAAAAATATTCCTGACAAGTGCATTGGTAGCTGGCAGGAGTTTGTGACACAATTCTTGGAAGAGTTTGGAGACCATAATGATACTTCATTTGCATCTCATGAGTTGACAAGCATAAAGAAGAATCAAAATGAATTAGTCTCTGAATTTAATAAGAGGTTTAATAAAGTGCTTAATAGAATACCGAGGGATATTAGACCTGTTGATTCCTTTTTTATTGATTTTTATTTGAGTTCTTTTGACAACAAGACTCACTATGTGATTCTATCTCCTAAGTCTACCACCTTGCAACAAGCATTTAAGACAACCACTACCATTGAAAATAACAGAAAAGCTGCTAGGAAGATTAGCAAGAGAGACGATCCAAAATTCTATAATTCCATAGCAACAAAAAGGGATGAGTTTAGCCAAATCATGGACATGCTTAAAGATATGAAGGGTAAGTAATATCACAATGAGAAGTCACCCCCATATAGAAGCAATAAGCCAATGAATTACAATAGACCAATATTGCATGACATGCCATATAACACAAACTAGAAAGATGGTAAACCAATGAATGCCATGTTGGCATTTTGAGTTTATTGGCATTTTGCATAGAGATTGCATTAATGATATGTTGTCATTGATGTCAATTGAACTGGTAAATGGTATTCATGTTATTGTTGTTTTTTATATTGGCTAGTAACTAGTAAGAAGAGAGTTGTAGAAGATGTTGTAACCGATATGTAAAGTTTGTGAGTTGAACTGGTGAACCGGTGTAAAGGGTCAAACCTTTCTATGTAATGTATCCGGTAAACCCTATCAGCTGTTAAACCCCAACTGATCAAGTTTGTTGGTTTATTATCTGATGAGCGGTAATGATGGAGACACATGTGATCATTGTATGAGGATAAATTAAAATTGGTTTGGCGCATTTGCTTATTGTCTAGGGAAGGAACAAAGTGGATTGCATTTAATGCATAGCATGTGATGAGTTACAAAGTCCAATGGAGTGGTGATCATGGAGTGGTTGGAATTGTCTTGAAGAATGTGAAGAAATTGTCATGATTTCTAACGGTCAAGATTGAACTGACTTGTTTGTAATCTCAATGATGAGAATTAGGTTTTTGTTGTGTTACCAGCCTAATTGATTTGTATTTAAGGTCGATGAAGTTGTTTGTAAAATTTGTTGGCAAGATTGGTAGAAAACCTGTTGAGTGTGTGGTTGCCCAACCAGTGAATGGATCTGCACTCTGAGTGAAGGCAGATTGAAGCTTAGAAGGATCTGATCAGGCAAATTTAGTCCTACTCAGACAGATCAAGAAAATCTATTGTTTTCTAACAATTACAGCAGAAGTAAAATCCCTTAATCGGGTAAGCTCTAACAAGCTTGGTTACTCATTAAATCCTCTAACAAGGTGGTCCAATAGCTTGGATTCTTAAATCCTCCAGTGAGGTTACTCCTAATAGGGTATTGTGCTTCTAACAAGGCATAATTGTAAATCCCTTAACCGGGTGATTCCTAATCGGAATTAGTTCTTAACATGACTTATTGTAAAGCTCTAATAGGCTTTGGCTCCTAACAGGGCTAACTTTGAAAGAGTTCAGATAGCTATCCTTGTGAGTTCCATCTCACTGTGGTTTTTACCTATTTGGGTTTTCCACGTATAAACATTTGTGTCAAGTGGTGAATGCTTTTATGCCTGTGATCTAATTTGTTGATTTGGTTAACTTCTGATAAGGCATTTTAAGTAGAAGCATTGAGAGATGAATATGTTGAGTTAAGATTAAGCATTGTTGATGTTTACAATATTGAAGGTGTTTATTGTTAAAAGTTGTCATAATAGTTAAACTGGTTAATGTCAAGTATTCCTAAGAATATTGATCTTGACTGAGATATGTTTACTTTGTTTGACTGAGTTTGAGCTTGGGAACTTTGTATCAATTTTTCAATATACTGATTCACCCCCCCTCTTAGTATTCTACTGGATACTTATTCTTTCATCATACCATCATGCCAACCTAAGCAAAGAAACTCCTGATCCATTGAAGAAAGTAAACAATTTTGTGGAGGAATACCCATGGTGTGAAGTTTGCAATTTACCCCATGTTGTAGAAAAATGTATGATTGCTCAAGGTTTTGTAGAAGAAAAGGACCATGAGGATGAGTATGAGCTCATAGTGAATGTACTTTCATTAGATCCATTTTGGGGTAGGGATGAGGATTCATCCAAGGATGAGCAATCACCAGATGTACAATGGAGGAGAGAGAGCCAACAGTATAGTGTACAACAAGTTTTCATTGATGATGATGTGGACACCCCAGCCTTGAGGAGATTGTTCTATGATGAAGAGCCAGTACATTCCTTGAGAAATTTAACAAATGAAGAAAAAAAAGCTTATACGGTGGCAGCAATAGCACTGGCAAAAAGCAATTATCAGCTAAGGAACAAAACAATGAACCCAGAGCAAGGTAAGCCATCCAGGATATTTGCAAAGGTTCCTAAAGCTAGTGGAAACAAAGACACCATCACCAATGAGGAAAAGGAAGGTGCTACAGAAAAGGTCAAACAAACAAAATCCCCTAAATTGACAAACCGATTGAAAGGAAATAAATTAGTAAGCCACTTTTGAATTGTGGATCATTTATGTCTCAGGCTTTATCGCAAGTGAAAGTATCTTTGCCCTTTCTTGAAGTAATGAAATTTCTTGATTACAAAAATGAAACAATCAAGATTTTTTGGTGAAGTTAATAAAGAGGATCATAGACCAAGAGCTGAAGATCCACCTGTTGTCTATTTGGGAAATTCTATCACTAAGAATCTTACACAGGTTGATCCTTTTTATCTGACTTTGTTGATTAACTATAAAATGGTTAAGAATTGTATGATAGATTCAGGTGCAACTATGAACATAATGCCAGAAGATGTCATGAAGGAAATTGAGATTCATGTAGACACACCCTATGGGAAATGCTATGCTATGGATAATAGATCAGTCCCAGTTGTTAGAATTATGAAGAATGTGGAGTTTTGATTTCCACCATGCCCATATGCATCATATAAAATAGACATCACAGTTGTTCAAGTGCCTCCAAATTATGGGATGTTATTATCAAGGCAATGGTCAAATTTGGTAGGAGGATATGTTTAGTTAGATCTATCATATGCAACCATCCCAGTAAAAGGGGAAAATGTAAGGATTGATAGAGAGCCAAGATCATTCTACCTGATAAAAGAAGTTAATCCAAACAAGACAACATGTTTCCTCCAATCAGATATAGATAGCTTTCTGGTAAGTATTTCTAAACCTATTCAATGCAAAACTAATAAGTTTGAAGATACTATTGAAGCACATGAGGATAAAATTTGGAAAATGTACTTTGATAGTGCTTGCAGTAAAGAAGGAAATGGAGCTTGTGTGGTGTTTATTTCTCCTAATGGGAGATCATTCAAATATTATTTTTTGTTAGCCTTTGAATGTACAAACAATTTTATTGAGTATGAAGAAATCTTGCTAGGTCTTAGAATAGAAAATAAACAGGGTATCAAACTACTAATAGTTTATGGTGATTCAGAGTTAGTTGTATCTCAAGTAAGGGAAAAGTTTGCTACTAAAAATGTAAGGCTTCGAAATTACAGAAATGAGGTGTGGGACTCTATTGAATTTTTTGATGCATTTTCTATAACATGGATTGAAAGATCTAACAATATTTTAGCTGATTTTATGGCTAACCTATCAGTTAAACATAATGATATTCCTCTTGATGATATTACCCAAGTTGAAATAAAAGCTAGACCTACAATACCAGATAACATAAAGTACTGGCAGATATTTGATGATGACAAGGATCTTCTCAATTTCTTATTTTGTGAAGATAAGTATGAGGGCCAACACATGGATTGGAATGCATGTGTGGAAGAGGAGAATGGTAAGGGGTCTCTATTCGGGAAAGACATTCTCCAGCTTAAAACAAACAAGATTCCAAAAGGGTTGGTGGAACTAGAGAGGTTGTTTGACAATAAAGACATGGAAAATTTCAAGCCCAACACTGGAAGTTGTGAAGAAGTGGAGAAAATAAATTTGGGAAGTGAAAATGATCCCAGAGAATTTTACATTGGGAAGAAGCTTACACCAAAAATTAGAATTGCATTGGTCAATCTGTTAAAAAAATACAGACATGTTTTCGCTTGGTCATATGATGACCTTAAGGCATACAAAGAGGATTTGTTCCAGCATGAAATCCCACTAAAGCTAGATGAAAAACCATTTCGGCAAAAGTAAAGGCCTATAAATCCCACATTGGCTCCCAAAATGAAGGAAGAGTTAATTAAGATTAGGAATGTAGGAATTATAGAGCCTATAAGGAACTCCACATGGGTGTCAAACTTGGTGCCTATTAGAAAGAAGAACGGTGATATCAGATTATATGTAGACTTTAGAAACTTAAATATATCATCTTTAAAAGATAATTATGCTCTGCCTAACATGGACGCATTGTTGCAGAAAGTAAGAGGGAATGAGCTACTTTCTATGATGGATGGATTCTCTGGTTACAACCAAGTGAAGGTCAAGGAATCAGAAAAATACAAAACAACTTTCACTACACCACGGGGCACATATGTGTATGCCAAAATGCCACTCGGACTTACCAATACTGGAGATAATTTTCAAAGGGCCATGGATGTAGCCTTTGAAGGCATCATTTATTACATTCTAGTTGTATACCAGGATGATTTGACAACATACTCCAAGAAAGTAGAAAACCATTATAATTATCTAGAAAAGATTTTCACCAGAGCACTAGAATATGGTATTTTTTTAAATCCCAAAAAGTGTCATTTTGAAGTCACTGAAGGTAAATTGTTGGGTCATATTGTATCTAAAGATGGAGTAAGAATTGAGCCTGAGAGAATTGCAGCCATTGATAAAATTCAGATTCTAAAAATAGTCAAATCCATTCAATCATTCTTTCAACAAATTAATTTTGTGAGAAGATTTGTGTCAAATTTTTCTGAGATTGTAAAACCTATTGCAAAGATGTTGAAAAGGATGGAGAGATAAAATGGACCAATGAAGCAATTGAGGCCTTTGTAAACATTAAAAGGGCCATCAAGGAAGCACCTATACTTAAATCTCCTGAAATCTCTAAATCTTTTCAAGTATTTTCTTTTGCTTCATTTCATACTATTGTTGTGGTTATGTTACAAAAGAATGATGAAGGTCATGAACAATCAGTGACATTCTTTAGAAAAACACTACAAGCTTCTGAGTTAAATTATGATATAAATGAGAAACAAGCATATGCCCTAGTAAAAGCTGTAAAATATTTTAGACCATATTTAGTAGGAGCTAATGTCATTGCCTATGTTCCTAATGCAACAATCAAGGATATTTTTAGGTAGACTGAAACTACTGGGAGAAGATGCATGTGGATCAATCAAATCCAAGAGTTCAATATTGACATCTAGATTACTAAATTGGCAAGAAGTCAAGGTTTGGCTAAACTGATGGCAAAATCAAATTTGGAGGCAAGACAAATAAATCAAGTAGAGTTGGAAGAGGCTCAAATAAGCATTGAAATGTGTCCTTGGTACAAGAATGTTGTCTATTATTTAAAACACATGAAGTTTCTAGAGAATTTAAATGATAATAAAAAAAGAACACTTAAGCTCCAAGCATCTAGGTATGTATTGCTTAAGGGTGATTTATATTGGAAAAATAGGGATCGTATCCTTTTATTTTGTTTGGATGTTCATCAAGAACAATCTGTTTTAAAGGAATTACATGAAGGTGTATGTGGGGGACACTTTTCAATGAAAACCACTGCCCATAAAATAATCAATGCCGATTACTATTGGCCACAAGTCTTTAAGGACTTTCATACTGATATTAGAAAATGTGAGGCTTGCCAAATTTTTTTAGGAAAGCTTAAATATGATGGAGCTCCTCCACTTAGACCCATGCAAACTGAAGAACCTTTTCAAATGTGTGGTATTGATTTCATAGGAGAAATTGCAAGCGAATCTAGTGGAGGACACAACTGGATTTTGGTGGCCACTAATTACTTTACCAAATGGGTAGAGGCAATTCCTACAAGGCAGGCTACGAGTAAGGTGGTAACAAAGTTTCTTTTGGAGAATATATTGACAAGATTTGGGGTGCCCCAGAAAATTGTTGTAGATAATGGGATGTGTTTTAGATCCAAAGAATTTGATAGTTTTTGTGATATTTATGGAATCACTTTGTTATATTCATCACCTTATCATCCCCAAGGCAATGGAGAAGCATAATCTAGTAATAAAAACTTGTTAAAGATCATTAAAAGGATGTTAGGTGACAACAAAAGGGCATGGGACTCAAAGTTGAATTTGGCAGTATGGGAAGATAGGGTAAAAATCAAGAAGTCCATAGGGTTTGCTCTTTATCATTTTGTTTATGGTAAATAAGAAAGGTTGCCTTTGAACAACCTGCTCCCAGTATATAAATTTGTTTCAGAGGAATATTTAGAAGGAGTTGATTTCATGGAAGACAAGTTGGTCCAGTTGGTTGAATTGGATGAGTACAAAAGAGAGGCTCGGGAACAAAATATACAAAGGCAGAAAATGGTGAAAGCATTACATGAAAAGAAGGCTTTTGATAGGACTTTTGAAGAAGGAGATTGGGTGCTCAAGTGGAATGCAAAAGACTAGGACAAGGGCAAGCATGGAAAGTTTGAAGCACTTTGGCTAGGACCATACATCATCATGGATAAAGGAGGAGAAAATTCATACTTTTTGCACGACACTGATGGTGAAATTAAGGAGTTTCTAGTCCATGCATAGTATCTCAAGCATTTATTCTCCTAAGGAACAGGGAGTATCTTTGTACTTTAGTAGTGTAGCCTTTATTTTCTGTTTTTGTTTTTTTGTGTTTATTGGTATGCTTTCCAGAGATAGCTGAGATCTTTCTATGTCCCTAAAAAAGACATACATCCCCAGAAAAAGCCACTGTTAGCAAATATTTTGTGCTATTTATTGATGTTTTCATCATAAGAGCATTGCTGGATTGTATGTGCAGGAGATATGTTGATGTGTCAGAGAAATCCAATTGTAGACTGAATTTACATGAACAAGTATCACCTTGGCATACTAAGGGATGGTATTAAGTATGGTGACATTGTGATAACCTTCATCATGACAGTCTTTGCATAGCAAGAGCACATTTTAGGGTTCATCACAGAAGTAGGGTCATGAGTACATTCAGAGATGTTTTCAGTGCCTTAGAAGTCCATTAGCATGGTTGTGGAGAGTCACATTTGTGAAAGAAAGCCTTCTCTTCATGAAATATAAAATTATGTTTATCGGTGTAAGTCACCCCGATAAGATTGCCTAAGAAGAAAAAGGTGCATGTTGATCAACAAAACTCACACTGATGAGTCTGATGGCATTTTCTCAAGGTGCAATTGGCAGAAAGAAGTTTGGCGAGTTAGTAATTCATCGGGAAGAGTTACACCAATAGAATAACAAGGAGGTGAATTCATCGATATAGCGTTCACTATCGGAAGGACAGGGAAAAGTTTACCCCAACACCCGTTAGGGTTATTGGCATAACTTATGCCGATGTTGGATGAAGCGAAATACTTGTTGGCGATGTCATCGGGTCATCAGAAAGTGTCATCTTACACTACCCTGATACATAATGGACTAGGTGGCGAAGGCAGTGTTATCGACCTGACCTACTCCGGTGAGGCGATACCAAAAGGAGGAGAATACTAAGTCATCAGGGTAACTTAAACCATCGGGGAGAGGTGTTTCGGGTTATGCCGATATCTGATCAGGAAGACAAGTCGGGCACAAAGAAGGAGAATTGATCAGGATAAGTTACACTGTTTGAAGTTGAAGTCATTGGTATATCATCATCTCATCGGGGAGACCTATGCTGATCAAAAAGATGGGTGGCGCCAAGTGATTGAATCATTGGGAGGAGTTATGCCGACTAGCCATTGCAAAATCTAATTTTAATGAATCCACCTACCATTATTAAATACAGGCAATAGATAGGTTTGTGCTTGCATGAGGCAAATCATAGCACCATTTAAATTGAGTAAATGCTCCTAATGTATTAAATCTATATATGGAAGTTTGTATAAGGAATTTGCATAATAGATTGAAGCGAACAAAGAGATTGAAGCGAAACTAAACTGCAAAAATTTGAATTTTAGAAAGCTTGAAGGATTCAAATATGGAGGGTTCTAGTTCCAAAGGAAAGAGGAAGGTCACTGAGGTTTCTGAGAGTGCCTCAAAGAAGTATGAAGGTAGAGAAAGTGTGCAGAAGCAGAAGTTAAATCAAGACATGATTGACCAAATGAGCTCACCAGGAGCCAAGTCCCGAAGATCTAAGGCTAATTTGCCTATCCGAGACCAACTAGAAGATGATTTTAAGGAAATTTTGTGATGTCTAGACTAGGGTTAGAGGCCACAAATTGTTCTTCTATCATTACTCTTGAACGAGCAAGCCAACCCCAATCTCAAACCCATGGACGACTAGATTGGGTAAGCTAGTGGTCCCTAATGTCTTTGTAAATATTCAATAGTTGAAAACAATGGCTAGGGCTTATAATTCCATGAAAAGATGTATCCAATTACCAAATAGCAATTTATTCATCTATATTTCAGTAGCTACCATTCATGAGGTTTTTGGTCTTGGTTTCGAATCCGATGTGCCTCTATCTTTTGAGAAACTGGAAGAAGAATATACAAAGATGGACACTATATACAATGGGTGGAATTTGGACATACATAAGGCTAAGAAAGGGAAGTTGACAGATGAAGACGGGGCCCCATTTGACATCAACATGTTCAGACAGTATTTACAGTATACGTATATGGCATGTGGTCAAGTAGGAGGAGTTGAGGTTCCAGATGTGGCTCGGACATGATCTAGTAGGCTCTGATATAGTTTGGTTATGGAATTGGCTTGTTCATGATACTCATGATCATATTCAATCAGTTGGTTTTGGTCTGGTAATCGGATGCTATCTTGTTTGCTTAGAATCTTGATTTCTGTTCCGACGAGGGTTTCACCAGCAGAGCTTTTGATGAAGATCTTTGATGAATTGCATAAGTGGTGTTGGTGCAACTTCTAGTGGAGTTTCGAGATGTTTTTGGTGATCATGTTTGAGACTTGGTGGATGGAGATCATTTTTGTAGCGTGTGGACCTATACTAGGTCTCGATTGATCTAGGTTATGGACTAGCTTTAATGTAATGTGTGGATTGGACCTCTCGATGTATTTCTGGGATGTCTTATGTGTTGGATATTATTTGTTTGGTCTAAGGCCGGTATGGTTTGTAATTATGTAATTGGTTTATTATATGCTGGTTGACCTAATTGTTTATGGTTGAGGGTTTGTATATATAGATGTAAGATCTCATTGTAGATCATATGGTAGAGATATATGGTTATGGGAAAGGAATGTAATGTGTGAATAATGTAATATCATTCAAGAAGAGTATTTGGTTGATCATTGGAGATTGGATTGGGTTTATGTAAGAATATTTAGTCCTCTAGTATTGAGTTGAACCAGAACTATACTCAGGCATAGGAGATGCTATCTTTTGCAGTTCAACATTTCTCTATATTGTCGTATGGATTTCTATGTAGTTAGTGAGGCTCCTTTTGTGATGAGAAATGCTCTCTAGGCTATTGGCCTTCCTGCAAGTGTAGGCCCCTCAATTGTAATTCACATACTTACTGCAGAAGTATTATCTGGCTGTGGGTAGGCTTCCCACCGTGGTTTTTCACTTTACTGGGTTTTCCATGTATAAATCTTGGTGTCATGTGGATGGTATTTATTCTATGATTATTTTTTATGCTTAATTGGTTTAACTACTATTCTTGTATTAATGTTTTGGGTTCTGGTATTAAAATTTTAATTGCTTATGGTTTTGATAATCTATGACAACTAATTCACCCCCCTCCCCTCTCAGTTGTCTTCTGGTTATTTGAACTATCTAACAATTGGTATCAAAGCTTTGGTCCTCTTTGCAGAAGGCTTAACCACTTGAGGAAGATCCTATGGCAACTAATAGTTCAAGTTCATCCAGTTCTTCAGGAGATATCTTTCAGAGAGATATTCCTAGGCTTGATGGAACAAATTACAAAATATGGAAGATTCAGATGGAGACTCATCTGAGATGTCTTGACAAGGAGATTTGGGAGATCACACAGAATGGTGTCACACCTTATAATCCAAGATATGGCAATACTCCTCTGGCAAACCTAGGTAAGATCTTGAGAATGATTGTAGAGCAAGAGAATCCCTCTTGTGTGCACTTTTTGATCAGCAAATAATGGGATTAACCAACAAATCATCTAGAAAGGCTATATGGGATAAGTTGGAGACTCTTAATGAAGGTGACCCTGCAGTAAAGATTGCTAAACTTGATGATTATCGGGTGAGATATAAAAATCTGAAGATGGAAGAGATGAAAGGATTACTACATTCGTGGAAAGGGTAAATAAGCTTGTTATGGGAATTCAATGTTGTGGTGGAACTCTGAGTGAAGATGAAATTGTTTCTAAAGTTCTGAGAGCCCTACCACCAGCTTACAAAATGAAGGTTACTGCTATTAATGAGTTGAGAACAATAGCTAATACATATGTCAACATAGATACCTTGGTTGGGAAACTATCTGGTTTTGAGCTTGAAGAATTTGGACCTTCTGGAGCTGTGAAGACTGAACCTGCTTTTCATGCATCTACATCTGCAATTGGTAAGAAAGATTGGAAATATTTTTATGCAAAGGAATTGGAAGATATGAAGAGAGAAGATGATGAGTTTGAGCAACTTGAAGCACTATTTGCTAGAAGAGTACCTAAAGGACTGGTAGGAAGTAAGTATGAAGGAAAAGCAACTTTGAAATGTTTTGCATATAATAAGATTGGTCATTTTGCATCTACATGTCCAAAAAGGAATTAAAGATTTGAAGAAAGAGTTAGAATATCATTTAAGCCTAACCCTAGATATCAGAACAAGTATAAGTACAGGAAAAACAGAGACAAATCATGCTACATAGCAGATGAGGAAGACATTAGTGATTCTGATGATGAACTAACAAAAGACTCTACTAGTGGTTCCAACAATAGGAAGGAATGGGTATTCTTGGCTATCAAGGAAGATGGTCCAACACTAGAAGAGAATGTACCTGAAGAGAAGGCACTTTCTACTAAAATTGAAGACAAGGATGAATGGGTAATTGACAGTGGTTTTTCACATCATATGACTGGAGATAAAGGGAAGTTTCTATCTTTGTAAGAATTTGATGGCGGTCTAGTTAGATTTGGAGATGACAGTATGTATAATCAAAGGAAAAAGAGCTATATCATTGGATGGTAAGAATAATACTAACAATGTTTATTATGTTGAAGGTTTAAGGCATAATATTTTGAGTGTAGGACAATTGGTGGATAAGGGATTTCTATTACAGTTCAAAGATGAAAAATGAAAAATCATTAACAGACCTATTTTGGAGATTGCAACCGGTACATAGACAAAAGGTAACATATTTCATTTGAACTCTGGTGATAAGACATGTTTGATTACATAGATTGATGAGAGTTGGCTGTGGCATAAATGGTTGTGTCGTGTGAATTTTGATTGCATTGTGAAGATCCGTTCAACTAAGGCAGTTAGAGATATGCCTAAGATTGTGAATCCCTATAATTCGGTATGTAAATAATGTCAAATGGGTAAATAGGTTAGAACCTCTTTTAGCAGTATACAAGATAAATCAAATGATGTTCTTGATCTTATTCATACTAATTTGTGTGGCCTTGGTAGAGTTAAAAGTTTTCAAGGTGGTAGATATTTCATGCTAATCATTGATGATTATTCTACAATGATGTGGGTTACTTTTCTGAAAGAAAAATCTAAGGCATTTGAAAAGTTTAAAATCTTTAAGGCTAAAGTGGAAACTAAGATAGGATTGAAGATTAAATGTTTGAGGTCAGATCATGGTGGAAAATTCACATCTGGTGAGTTTAATTTTTGTGAGAAGCATGGTATAAGAAGACAATTTTCTGCTCCCCAGACACCTCAGCAGAATGGAGTTGTGGAAAGGAAGAACATAACTATCTTGGATGCTGCTAGAACAATGATGATGGAAGCTAGTCTACATCATATCTACAGGAGAGAAGCAGTGAGCACAACAATTTATACATTCATCAGAGTACATATCAAAGGAGAAACTGGTAAGACACCTTATGAATTATGGTTTGACAATACACCTACAGTTTAGTATTTCAGAATATTTGGTAGTAAATGTTATGTCAGGAGAGATGATATCATTGGGAAATTTGATCCTAGATGCGATGAAGGCATATTTCTTGGTTATTCTTATGAAAGCAAGGCATATAGATGTTATAACAAGAGATTGCAAAGAATTGTGGAGAGTGCTAATGTCAAAGTAGATGAGATGAACATAAGTCAAATCAGAGTTTATGAGAAGGAACCGACAATGTAAATGATTATATCTGAACCGGTAGCACCTTTACCAGAATAGAGTGTTGAACCAGTTACTTCGGCAGTATCAAATAATTATACAAGAACTAAAGAACAGGGAAGAGGAACAATGAGTTAGAGGACTCCTAGGTATGTGAGATTGAATCATTCAGAAGATCAAATCATTGGGGATAAGAGAAATGGAGTGATGACAAGAAGAAGACTGGAAACTAATGAGGTATGTTTAATTTTACAAGTTGAACCGGTATCAGTAATTGAGGCATGTAAAGATGAATATTGGTTAAAAGCTATGGAAGAAGAATTAGATCGAATTGAGAAAAATAACACATGGACTTTGGTTCCTCGGCCTAAAAATAAGAATGTAATTATAACTAAATGGGTTTTTAGGAATAAATTGAATGAGGATGGTCAAGTTATAAAGAATAAGGCTAGATTGGTTTGTAAAGGATATTCTTAGAAGGAAGGAATTGATTATGGAAAAACTTTTGCACCTGTAGCTAGGATTGAAGATGTAAGATTATTTCTTGCCTATGTTGCTTATAAAAACTACAAGGTTTATCAGATGAATGTTAAATGTGCATTTTTGAATGGGGATCTTGATGAGGAAGTTTATATTGAGCAACCTGATGGTTTTTCACTATCAGATGATACAAACATGGTTTGCAAGTTAAGGAAAGCTTTATATGGATTGAAACAAGCACCTAGAGCTTGGTATGCAAGGTTGGATAAATATCTTTTGAAACTTGGTTTTACAAAGGGTAGTGCTGATAGTAATTTATATTATAAAATCACTAATAATGATATACTGATTATTGATGTATTTGTTGATGACATTATTTTTGGAGGTGAAGATAAGTTGTGCATAGAATTTTCTAAAATTATGGAGAAAGAATTTGAGATGTCTATGATTGGAGAGAAGAAATTTTTCTTAGGTTTGTAGATTAATCAGACTAATAAAGGTATTTTCATTTGTCAAACTAAATATGCTAAGGAATTATTGAAGAAATTTGGTATGGGAGATTCTAAACCGGTAAGTACTCCTTTGGTCACAAGTGAGAAATTGACAAGAAAAGATGTTTCTGCACCGGTAAATCCTACAAAATACAAATCTATGATTGGAGGTCGGCCTGACATTATGAATATTGTTTGTATTGTTTCAAGATTTTAGAGTGATCCTAGAGAAAATCATGAGACTGCGGTGAAAAGGATTTTTAGATACCTGCAAGGTACATCAAAATATTGTTTGTGGTACCCTAAGGATGATAACTTTACTTTATGTGCATGTGCAGATGTTGATTGGGTTGGAGATGTTGATGACCATAAAAGTACTTCCAGTGGAGCTTTCTTTCTTGGAAAGAAGTTGATTTCATGGATCAACAAGAAGCAGTCATGTACTTCTTTATCTATTGTTGAAGATGAGTATGTTGTTGTTGCTACTAACTATACATAGGTTTTATGGATGAAGCAAATGTTGAAGGATATAAAGATGGATTGTGATGCACCGGTAGTTATTCACTATGATAACTCTACTGCTATTGATATATCAAAGAATCTGATATTTCATTCTAGGACAAAGCAAATATCTATCAAGTATAACTTTTTGAAGGAAAAGGTGGAAGCAAATGAAGTTAGACTGGTTTATGTGAATACTAAAGAGCAAATTATAGATATTTTCATTAAACCTTTGCCCAAGGAATCATTTGAGTACCTGAGAGACAGATTGGGAGTTTTTGCCCCTCCGGTAGAGACTTGATTGATGCGGATGGGTATCGGTCTGGTATACATTATCAGAGATACTATTCATTTTGGCATTTGTGTGGGGATGCTACTACTCAGGGGGAGTAGTCAGATTTGTGATTCAATGGTTTATATTTTTGCTTTAATATTTTTGTCAGATTTCTGGCATTGATGTCAAAGGGGGAGTGATATTGATGTGAAAAAGGAAGTAAAAATGAAAAGGAAAAAGAGATAAATTTAGAGCTTTACAAAGATATTATTCACAGGGGGAGTTTGGCCTTTATTTCAGAGCTGTATGCGGGAGATTGTTGGTTGTCTTCCATTGGGGGAGACTTGTTTGGGATTTCTTGGTAGTTAGATGTTTTTCACATCTAGTGTTGCCATCAATGCCAAAGGGGGAGATTGTTGGCCATTTGGTGGAACTAATTATGTGTTGGATTGATGTTTTGTCATTCATGCCAACACTAGCTATTTGGATGCTTTACCGGTACCCTTCTAGTCCCGATAGGTTGAGTGGTTTCTGGATGATTTGGATCCGGCATGATCCGGTAGGATCCGATATAGTTTGGTAATGGAATTGGCTTGTTCATGATACTCATGCTCATATTCAGTCAGTTGGTTTTTGTCTTGTAATTGGATGTTATCATGTCTACTTAGAAGCTTGGTTTTTGGTTCCGGTGAGGGTTTCACCGACAAAGCTTTTGATGGAGATCTTTGATGAATTGTATAAGTGGTGTTGGTGTAGGTTCTGGTGGAGTTTTAGGATTTTGTTGGTGATCATGTTTGAGACTTGGCGGATGGAGATCATTGCTGTAGCGTGTGGACCTATACTGGGTCCTGGTTGATCTAGGTTATGGACCGACTTTATTGTAACATGTGGATTGGACCTCTTGATGCATTTCCAGGACGTCTTATGTGTTGGATATTATTTGTTTGGTCTAAGGCCGACATGGTTTGTAATTATGTAATTGGTTTATTATCTGGTGGCCAACCTAATTGTTTATGGTCGAGGGTTTGTATATATAGACATAAGATCTCATTGTAGATCATATGGTAGAGATATATGGTTATGGGAAAGGAATGTAATGTGCAAATAATTTAATATCATTCAGGTAGAGGATTTGGTCGATCATTGGAGATTGGATTGGGTTTATGTAAGAGGATTTATTCCTCTGGTATTGAGCTTAATCGAAACTATACTTAGACATAGGAGATGCTATCTTTTGTAGTTCAACACTTCTCCAGATTGTAGTATGGATTTCTATGTAGTCAGTGAGGCTCCTTTTATGATGAGCAGTGCGCTCTAATCTATTGGCCTTCCTGCAAGTGTAGGCCCCTCAATTGTAATTCACATACTTACTGTAGAAGTATTATCTAACTATGGGTAGGCTTCCCACCATGGTTTTTCCCTTTACCAGGTTTTCCACGTATAATTCTTGGTGTCATGTGGATGGTATTTATTCTTTGATTATTGTTTATGCTTAATTGGTTTAACTGATATTCTAGTATTAATATTTTGGGTTTCGGTATTAAATTTTTAGTTGCTAATGGTTATGGTAATTTGTGACAATTGATTCACCACCCCCCCTCTTAGTTGTATTCCGGTTATTTGAACTGTCTAACAAAAAGTGATGTTCCCAAATGCTTTAGTGGCTTCAAAGCTACCAAGGATATTCCTAATTTATTTTGTCTGTGATGGATTTTAAACTCATCACCTAGAACATTAGGGGTCTTGAGTCCCTTGATAGAAAGCTCATTATCAGGAGATTTCTCAACCTGCATAAGAACTTGGATATCTTTCTTCTAGAGGAAGTTAAAGCCTCCAAATTTCTACTAGAGGTAAATCTTAGATTCATTTGGAGGGATACTATTCATTTCACCACCAATCATGAAAAAGGTAGAGGTGGTGTAGTCATTTTGATTAATAGGAAATGGTCCTCACTGATTGTAAATAATAGATCCTCTCCTTGCAATAGAGCTACATGGGTGATATTGGAGAAAGATGGACACAAAAATAGCATCTGCTCTATTTACACCCCAAATAATTATAGAGACAAGATAGAGCTATGAAAATGGTTGTCTTCCCTCCTTAATATTCCATAGATTTTTGGAGGAGACTTTAATATGATTGAATAAGCTGAAGATAAGTTTGGTGGGCTTAACATGGACTAGAAGTGTGGTGAGAAGTTATTCTAGGGTACGATGAAGAGTAAGCTTCACCTCTTTGACCCCCTCTAGGGTAGAAAAAAGGAGCTCAACTATATTTGGTACACTCGGTGCAATGCCCAACAAGGATCCAAGAGGATCTATTTGAGACTTGATAGATTCTATGTAAACTCTACTGCTTTCTCTTTTAATCTGGATCCCTCTAGATGTGTGATCAAGGTTTTTTCATATACCCTCTCGGACCAACATCCCATCATGGCTCACGTTGCAGTTAACTCTAGCGCCTCCCCTCTTCCTAGAAGGATTAACAACTTCATACTCAATGTTATGCTTTTTGATTCTCAGGATATCCAGGATGCTTTATTCATAGTCAAGGAAATCAGTAAATGGAACTTTAGAGATCACTCTGCTATTAACAATTGGAATAGGAATGTAGATAGTTGGAGGGCTCTCTGTCAAAATTTAGGTACCAATTTTGCTAAGGATGGTAGGAAGATAAAGAGCTCACTGATAGACTCCTCATTCAGGAAGCCTTGGTTCAGCAAAACCCCCATAATCCTGATTGTGCCCTAGCAACTACTCATACTTGAGATAAACTCTAAAACATCCAACACAAGAAAGTGCAAGGTGCTAAATTTTGTGCTAGACTCAACTGGCTGCAATAGGGCGATAAGGGCTCCAAGTTCTTCTTTAACATGCTCAAACGGAAGGAGCTTAAGGAGAGGATTGATATGATCTAGGAGGATGGTGTGGAGCTAACCAATTCAAAGAACATTCAGAAGGCCTTTCTTTGGTGCTATGAGAGTCTCTTTACCTCAGAATGGGACCCTTCTCGATCTACCCCCACTCTTAGATAGTACAAAGATATCATTCCTAAAAAGCTCTCAGACTTAGATTTTGCTTCTCTTAGAAAGCCCCTCTACATCGAGGAGATCAAGAGGACCATTAAGAGTCTAAGTAATGATAAAGCCCCTAGTCTACATGGGCTCCCTACTGAATTTTATAAGGTCAATTGTGATTGGATCTCTGAGGATTTACTTCAAGTTTATCAAGAATCTCTTAACACTGAAACTCTTAGTCTAAAGATCAATAAAGGGGTTATTAAACTTATTCCCAAAGATGGTGATAAATCACTTGTCAAGAATTGGAGACCTATCACTCTTCTCAATGTCTCATAGAAGATCTTAGCCAAGACTCTTGCACTCATATTAGAAATTTTCCTTCCTAAGGTGGTGAGTAACACTCAAACCAATTTTATCAAGGGAAGATACATCCTTGAGAATCTGATCACAAGCTGGGAAGCTATGAATTGGGAAAAGACCACCAATCAAAAAGTGGCTATATTTCTCATTGACTTTGAAAAGGCTTATGATCAGGTGCAATGAATATTTTTACTTATGATGCTTGATGCCTTAGGTTTTCCTAAATATTTATGCAAGTTGGTGGAGGTACTACTTAAAGATGCTTCAACTCAAATTGATATTAGTGGATCTCGGTCACACAATATTTCTCTCAATAGAACTATTAGGCAAGGATGCCCCCTGGACCCTACACTCTCTGTGTTAGTTGTTGATGCTATGTTCTATTTACCTAGAGATGCTTCACTTTCCTCCAAATTAGAGGGCATTACCCTTCCCAACAATAAGGATTTGATCAATGTACAATTTGCAAATGACAAAACTTTCTTTCTTGAATACTTGGACCTCATAATCAGCAGGCAAGAATTATCTCTTCAATTTGTTTACCATTATATCCCATGAATTGATCATGGATTTTCTTTGTTTCACCCTTTCTCCTTGGGTGTAGTTCCACCATGTCAAGGAAACCCCTTTAAATTTTGTCTTTGAAAACTTCACCTTCTTGTCCTCTAGCACTTCCTTGTACTCAAAGTAGTTGTTCAAAGAATCAATCCACTCTATCACCTCCTTAGCATCCATCTTTCCTCCATACATTGGGATTTACATCTTGACATCAAAAGTCTCTTCCTTCATAGTGTTCAAAGCATTAATAAACCTTCGTTCTTAAGGAACCATCTCCTCTTCCTGAGGATTTGCTTGAGGGGTTCCACCTTCACCCTCTCCTTCTTCTTCTTTAGGGTCACTATCACTTTCTTCACCCCTATCTCTCCTTCTCTCTTTGGATTTCAATGCTTCAATCTCATCTTCTAGGGCCTTCAATCTCTTATCCATCACTATCCCACTCTTTGGAGGCATTTTGTCTTCACAAGACAACTTGCTCTTCTTCACACACCACCAACTTATTTTGCCAATCAGAATGTGGCTCTGATAACACTATGATGTAGAGGACTTAAAGGTAATTCAACAATCAGAAAATTGACTTATAACAAATCAAAAAGATAGAGCACATGGTGGAACTCAAAAACATGTCAATAAGGTGACAGGAAGGTCTTGTCTTCAAGGTTACAAGGGAAAAACAAAAAGACCAACCTCCATTACATGGACACACTAATCTTAGGGTTCTTCTAATACTAGATGACTCCAAATACTTCAAAAAATCCAACTTGTAATGTCCCAAGGTCATTTACAAAACTCATCTACCCTTATAATATCCTATTAGGCCTACTAGCCCTATTTAAAGGTTCCTGGACATTAATTTTTAGAACACTAACCATAACCACAAAATAAAACTAGTTTAAGATGCTAATTAAGGAGTTCTATCACATATTTCAAGATGGATATGGAGTGTTTTGTAATAGGAGGGTTTGAGACTAACGGTTCACTATTTTCAAGGACAAATAGGTCTCTTTTCCAAAAGGAGTGTCTCAAATCCTCACCCTTGAACCCAACCAATGGCATGAACAAGTGATATTCAATGAAACAACAAGAGTTCTCTAAGTCTTCAGTACCAAACCTTCTAAAATTTTGCCTAGTACCCCTAAATTGCACTCACAACCACAACTCCTAGGCCTGTCACACAAAGATGCCAGGCCTAGGGAATCACATTTCTCCCACCAAACTCAACATCCTACTTTGAAACCAAGTTTATGTTGAAGAAGGTTTGAAATCCTATAATTTCCCAAAAAATTAAGTTCTTCCTATGAAGAACAAGGGAGCTATTAAACAATCACTTTTGAAATCTTGGGACAGGAGGGTTTTTTCAGACTGTTTGTAGAAAAAATACTAGATCTCCCTCCAAACTGAATGAAAATGTCTCCAACCACCACCAAAATGAAGGTGACTCTATCTTCTTTCAGTCCAAGGATGTTTTGTCACAAGGCAATCACAAATACATGAGAAAAAAATGCTTCAACGATAGATTTTTTGGGAAAATTGCAGGAAACTGTCAAGTTTTATATTGAAAATCTTCACTAGAATACAACCAACCCCTGTCTCGACCCAAAGAGGAATATGTATACATGCCTTGAGAATTTCCAATTTTCCTAACCATAATTTGAATGGGTTAACCATTGGAACCAAATGTGAGAAAATGAATTCAAAACCACCTAAAACCTTTCCAACATGATAAAAATGGCTTCAAGACACATATTACATCTTTTGCACCCATTATGGCACATTTTGCATAGTTTGACTAAAGTTGACCTATCAGGACCTTGTAGGTCTACATGATTTCAATGGTTACAATTACTTTGCAAAATGATTGGAAATGATCACAAATGACTCCAAATGGTTCTTAGGGACCTTATTACAACTTAACACTATTAGACAGTTCAAATAACTGGAATACAATTGAGAGGGGAGGGTTGAATCAGTTGTCACCAGATTACTGGAACCTTAAGCAATTAAAACTTTAATACCAAAACCCAAAAGATCAATACCAAAATGCATAAACCAATTACTGAAATAGCAGATAAACCAATTAAGCACAAGCAACAATTAGATAATAAACACCATCCATATGACACCAGGATTTGTACGTGGAAAACCTTGTAAAGGAAAAAACCATGATGGGAAGCCTACCCACAATTAGATAATACTTCTGCAGTAAGTATGTGATTACAAATAGAGGGGTTTGCACTTGCAGGAAGGCCAACAACCTAGAGGACACTTCTCGTCACAAAAGGACTCTCACTAACTACATAAAAATATAGACTACAATCTGGAAGAGAGGATGAACTGCAATGATAACATCTCCTATGCTTGAGTATAGTTCTGGTTAAGCTTAATATCAGAGGACTACATCCTCTTACATAAACCCAACTCAATCACCAATGATTGACCAAATCCTCTGCCTGAATGATTATTACATTATTCACTCGCATACCATTCCCACATGATCTACTATAAGATATTACATCATATATATACAAACCCTCGACCACAAACAATAAGGTCGGCCACCAAACAATAAAGCAATTACATAATTAAAAAACATGTCGGCCTGAGACCAAACAAATAATATCCAACCCATAAGACATCCCAAAAACACATCAAGAAGTCCAATCCACATGTTACATTAAGTCGGTCCATAACCTAGATAAATTGGACCCAATTTAGGTCCACACACACTAAATAAATTATCCCAATCAACCAAGTCTCGAACATGATCACCATCTGCATCCTGAATCTCTACTAGAAGCCACACCAACACCATTTATGCATAACATCAAAGATCTTCAACAAAGCTCTGCCAGTGAAACCCTCACCAAATCAATAAACCAAGCTTACCAGTATATAGGATATCATCTGATCACCAAGTCAAAACCAACTAACTAAACAAGAATCTGAGTAGCATATCTAAGCCAATCCCATAAACCAAACATATTGGAGCATACCGGATCATCATGATCTAATCCAACCAAAAACTAAGTAACTTACTAGGACTAGAAGGATACCGATAAAGTAGCCAAAACAACTACTGTTGACATTGTAAAGCGAAAAATCGAACCCTAGGTGTTCTCCCCCACTCCAAGGAGAAAGGGGGTCACTAGGATTGACGGTTTTCACTTAGGAGGGACTTTACATTCAAAAGAGGGGTTGAAACCCACAAGATCCAATCCCACACAATGCAGGATTGGATTCTAAATGAGTTTCAAGGGTTGAGACATCAAGGATACCCTCTTTTGTAAAGAATGTAGATAGAAGATTGAACTAGGAATGTATGTAGAAGCAAGAAAGATTCGCTTATAAATAGAGATAGGGATACGGGATGAAGCTACAGACCTGGAATTAGTAGTAAAATGTCGAGATGATGCTGTTCTGCAAATTCGGGCGAAAGTTGACGGGACGATGGCGCCCGGCGAGCACACGGTCCTCCAAAAAATCTGCAAAACGAAGGGGGATCTGTTCGTCTCTGCACAAGGATTCCAGATCTTCAATTACAGCTGCGTACCTGCAACCTACACACAAAAAAGCGAGGACGATTGGGGGGTTAGGGATTAGGGGTTTGCCTTTAGGTCAAACCCCGGTTTTAGAATTAACCAAGAAATGAGAATGCTGTAAATGTAAATGTTTGTAATGTAAACAAGTACTGATACCTTGTTGTAAGAATGTTTGTATTCTTACATGCGAAGGTGTAAATGTTGTTGTATGTTGTATGTTGTATGTTGTATGTGGTATGTGATCTCCTCTTCAATGGTTGAATCCTTGTCTTGAATGCAACACTTAGCCTTGAATGGAGACTTAGAATGATCAATTGCTTGAAGGAATGCTTGAATGCTTGAATATCATTTCTGCCTTTTTTTCATCTTCTCCCAAAATGGGAGAGGAAATGTAGTTTATATACTTGTCAATTAGGGTTGAAAGACTGATTTTTCCGACCTTAGGCCGACCTGGGAAGATTATTTTCCAATTTGCAAACATAAAGACTCGAAGCCCCAAAAGAGACCGGGCCCAAAATAGGGCCAGGGACCAGGGCGCTGGGCGCCATGGTCCCATGTCCAGGGACAACAGGGTGCAAGGAGGATCAAGCCAGGGTGTTGAAAAATGCAGTTTTTGATGTCATGAACAAGTTTCGGGGTCTCGATTCAGGTTCAGTGTTGTGTCGTCATCGTGAAGACCCAAATGCAGTCGAAATTGCAAGTGTCACAATTTTAGGATGCTACATTTAGCCCCCACTTTAGCGGGAGTATAAGTGTACGCCCATACTTCCGGTAAAGTACAAGGAAACAACATTGAAAAACTTTCACCACGTCAAGAAGGCAAGATATACCAAGCCCCCAGTGGACTAAGGATCTTATGACTTCGATTGACAAAGTAAAAGGGAAGGTCATGAGGGAGAACCATGACTGTCAGTAGTAAGGTTCCCTCACTATGAGTCATGCAAGAAAGATATCAAAAATTTTCAAGGCAAAGCAAAATTTGTCAAGAAATTCTCAAGTATCTTGAAGAGATATGAACAGGGTGTATGGCCCCCTACGTTAAAGCGATCGCACATGCCTCATCGGGGGTGATTGCTTTAAGGTAGTGATACATATAGGAAATGAGAAGGAAAGGAGCACGTTATCACAAGGATTTAGCCCCCAAGTGTGAGATAAGCCCAAGGATAATAGATACAAAACACAAAGCACAAGGTGACTTCGCTTTCCTTGGGGTCAGTATACTGTATGATTATTCATGTATATCATATGTATGTATGCATAATTGTTCTTCATTCCCCAATCAAGGAAGGTCACCTAGAAGAAGGGAACACGTGTCTTTTGAGTCAACATGAGAGAGACCAAAAGAGATCTCAATGTTTTGCATCGTCCCCAAGTAGACAACACTAAGGACAACAAATAGAAGAATGAGAATAACAAATAGAAGAAGTAACAAAAGAGAGGAGGAAAGAATCTGCTATGCTAATGAACTAGTCTAGCACGTCATCTACCCCCCGATCTTGCTGATCAATGTTTCGGGAAGGCAGGGAACACGCTAGAGGAGGAACATCCAACATAGCAGATGGAGCTATCACAAGATCCAAACAAGGGCTATGTTCATGTTCCAAGCCACGTTGTTCTTGTCTAGGAGCTAGGATAAGTGCTTTAGAAAATTCGTTAGATAAATGGTTATCAACATCAATAGATTCATATTCACTATCAGAATGAAAAGAAGTAACATTTTCATCATGAATAACATTTTCATCTATATCATCATCAAGATTTATAAAAATAGGATCTTTAACTCGCACAGGATCAAGACCATCATGCATCTTATGTTTAGGAGATTTTGGCTCAATTTCTGGCTGAGGAGAAAATGGAATAATGCTAGCTGAAGGTGTTTTTGGGGATTGAGAAGTTTGAGAAGCAGCTGCCTGAGCTCTAAGACGACGCTTTCGTTAGCGTTCACGTGCAGAACGATTTCGTCTAGTCTTAGTAGGAAGTTGAGAAGATTGAGGAGGAGGAATGTTCTCATCCTTATCACTTGGGTGTTTAGGTTGTGGTCTCTTAGGTTGGATAATAGGAGAAGAAGAAGGTCTCTTCTCTCTATAAAAAGAAGGAGGAGGAACTGCTCCATATAAAGGAGGAATATTTGGTTTAGGAAGGAGACCAAGTCCATCATTACGAGGAGGTATAGGTCTACTTTTAGAAGGTTTATTAGGCATAGACATAGTCACATCCATGGGGATGGGTTGGGAATCTTCTTGAGGAAAGACATTAGTTTTATCTTTCAAAGGAAGAACTTCCTTCTCAAGAATGATAGGAATATCAAGTTTGGGTGTTCTAGGTTCACTTAGAGATAGGATCATATCTTTTTTCCACTTTTGATAAGATTTGAAAAGATGATCACTTCGCGGTGGAAGAGATTGGAATTGTTTAGGCCAGAAATAATCAATAGGAACGCTAGAAGCTCTTTCAGCTGGTTTAAAGAGACTATGATTGACAGTAACAACTTCACCATTATGGGGAAATTTCAAACACTTGTGAATAGGAGAAGCAATAGCTTTCATGGAAGATAGCCAAGGATAGCCTAGCTTCACACGAAATTGTTCAGACGATGGAATAATAGCAAAGTTCACATCAAGGGATCTGTTATGGACCTCAATAGGTAATGTAATAGAACCAATTACAAGAGAAGAAAATGCATCAAATAATTTTACAACCACATTTGTTTCGTCATATATCACTTGATTCAATTGCAAAGTAAAAAGAAATTCTTCAGTAATAACATTAACCATGCAAGAAGGATCAATAAGCACTCCACGGCAAGGTGTATTCTTGACTTTTGCAACTATATATAAAGGACCGTCAGGTGCCCTGATAGTTTCACTAGAATCAAATGTGATGGAAGGTTCTTTAGGGATTTTCTGCTGCTCTACAAAGTTAATCACATTCGGAGTCATAGACACAAGATCATCAGGTGAGACAGAGGAATCATTAGTATCAATCGCATTAGAGGTATGAGAAGGTAACAGATCAGTAAAAATCTTAAGATTTTGGTTAGGAGGAGCTACAGATGTATTGCCTTTATCATTCACACCAGAAACAGAGATAGTATTATTATCAATCAAATCTTGAATTTTACCCTTTAAAGCAAAACATTTTTCAATATCATGCCCAGGTTGACGATGAAATTGACAAAAAGATTTGTTATCAAAATAGGGTGAATTAATCTTTGTAGGATCTATTTGCCTTATAGGAGGAAGAGTAAGCACATTTTGTTCCAATAACTTATTCATAATACTATGCAATGATTCATTCAAAGGAGAAAACTTTCTTTCTTTCTTGAAAAACTTAGAAATAGGAGGCACGCCTGATGCTGCATTCACATTGTTGATGATGTTTTCATTGAATTTAATGGACTCTCTGTTCGGTTTAAACTTCCCAAATGGTTTTTGACTACTATCACCCTTATCACTCGGAGCCATAGGATTTGCATGTTCTATTTGACTCATAGTCAGTTGATAATTGTGAAGAGTTGCACACAACTGTTGGAAATAAGTAAACTCAGAAAGCAAGAGTTTTTCTCTAATATCTTTTTGTAAATTAGAAATAAAGATTATTTGAATATCATTGTCAGGCACTGGAAAAGAAATTTGAGCATACAAATGCTTATATCTACCAATGAAATTAGTCACTTTTTCTTTAACACCTTGTTTACAATGCATTAAATCAATCAAAGTAACTTTAGGACTTATATTGTTTTGAAATTGTTGAATGAAAGCATTTGCCAGTTGTTCGAAAGAAGTAATAGAATAGGAAGGCAACGAGCAATACCATTGTAGGGCTTTGTCTCTTAATGTTCTAGTAAACAGTTTTGCAAGCAACCTTTGGTCATAAGCAAAATCAGTACATATTGTTTGAAAGGTCTTAACATGTGTTAGAGGATCACCTTTACCATTGTAAAGCTCCAAATGCAGGATCTCAACATGCTTAGGGGGAATAGCTCGAACAATGTCAAGAGAAAGTGGGCTCGCAACATCAAATGTGGGCACACTAAACTTAGATTGATTCATAGAGGCAATTTGTTGCTGTAAAGAAGAGACAGTTTGTGCAAGATTGTTAATGGTCGCTTCAGTCGAAGAGATCATATTAGACGTGTTAGATTGTGATGGAGGTATTATGTTATTGAAAGAAGGTATTGATTGAGAGTAAGGTGGCGGGACACTATGATAGTTAGTCATAGGAGATGATTGGAAAGGAGGAACACTACAAGGAGGAATGGAATGATTAAACGAATTGCCCCCTTGCGCCAGGTTCATTTGTGGAGATATAATAGGAACACTCATTGAAGGAATGAATGAAGAAGTTGGATTGAATGAAGGAAGAGGGTTAATTGAAGAAGAAGGATTGCCCCCATGACTGGTGATCATAGGTGGAATGTCTTGTATTGAAGTAGTCATTATGTTTGATGTGAAAGTAGGTATACTAGCAATAGAAGTTGTCAAAGGGATAGAATGATTGTCTTGAGTAGGAGGTTGTGTATAACCCAAAGTTTCAGCACAACTCTTCATAGGCATCACATTTGAATCCACAATGTGTGCAACACCACGCAAAATATCAATTCCATTCTTATCACTTTGAATCATACGTTTTAGACCCTCAATTAAAGGAAGAGCTTGACTATCAGGGTATTCATGAGACATCCATTGCTGAAAATCATCAAATTGGTTATCCAATTTCAAAAGTTGTTCTTCAGAAACCTCATGGAGAGCTTCTTCATCATTAGGAGGATTAGAGGAATTACCTGTGTCCTCGTTAAAAAGGCCATTCAAATTAGGTTCCATCTCCTCGGTAATTAAACCTTGGAAAGACTTAATTCTAAGGCTTCGTCTAACCGAAATAGTGTAAGTAGGGCTTATTGTTGTAAAACTCATGCACTAAAGAGAGAGAAAATTTTGAATTTAGAGGTAGCAAATTTCAATAAAAGCAGCCAATCTCCTAGATTTAGGCTGTTAAATGCAATCACGACAATCTCCTGAAATTTTGGAAAAAATGTCCGGGACCATGGCGAACGGAGTGCACACGGTCCTCGCAACTTTTTTCGAAATTTTCAGGGATGAAAGTTATGATGATTTTAGAGCTAATCTGAAAAAATTGAGTGATTTTATGATCTGTAGATAGGCCAAATTAAAGTTGCAATCTCTAAATTGAACCCTACCAAGATTGTTGAATAATGCAAAATTTGAATTTTGAAAAAGAGAGGGAAACTAAAATTTTGAATTTTATGATTTTAGAGGGAATACTAAAAGCAATGCAAGTTTTGAAATTTAAAAATTGACTCAATTTCACACAAAATTCAATTTTGAAAGTAGAAATCAAGGTTGTTGTAATTAAACACTTAATTTCAAAAGTCACAAATTGCAAAAATTTGAATAAAGCACTGAAATTTCGAATGAATGCCAACACACTTTTCATATTTAGGGCAGTAAGAAACACAATTTTGACATGAATTTCAGTTTCAACAATTTTTGAATGATTATAAGCTTAATCCAGGCAATCACTAGACCAACTTTGACTTTAATTTTGAAAGTGTTAGAATTGATAAAATCAGCCAAAATTCTGGATTTTAGCAGAAAAATACAGTAAGATCTAACTCCCGAAATTTCAAAAAAAATGTCGAGGACAATGGTGCCCGGGGTGCACACAGTCCTCGCAACTTTTTTCCAAATTTTTAGGGATGAAAGATATTATGATTTTGTTGCGGAATCCAAAGTTACAGCTGATTTGGAGATGTTTTGATCAGTGAAATCATCAGTCAAAGGCTGAATCAAGAGGGTTTTAAAAATTAGGGTTTTGACACTTAACCACTTAATTTTTAAAATTAAAGCACAGATATGATTTGATAATTTGCAGTAGAAGGGTAGATCTGAAACAAGCATTAACAATTAAACATTTCACAAGCTCAATTACTAAAAAGAAAATTTAGGGTTTTGTGCAATTAACCTCTAAAATTTGCAAAAGATCAAACATGAAAATGTAATTAAGGAAGCAAATTTTTCAGATCTAACCATGAAAAATAAGAATTAGGATGTTCACATTGGGTTCACCAAAATGTAAAGCGAAAAATCGAACCCTAGGTGTTCTCCCCCACTCCAAGGAGAAAGGGGGTCACTAGGATTGACGGTTTTCACTTAGGAGGGACTTTACATTCAAAAGAGGGGTTGAAACCCACAAGATCCAATCCCACACAATGCAGGATTGGATTCTAAATGAGTTTCAAGGGTTGAGACATCAAGGATACCCTCTTTTGTAAAGAATGTAGATAGAAGATTGAACTAGGAATGTATGTAGAAGCAAGAAAGATTCGCTTATAAATAGAGATAGGGATACGGGATGAAGCTGCGGACCTGGAATTAGCAGTAAAATGTCGAGATGATGCTATTCTGCAAATTTAGGCGAAAGTTGACGGGACGATGGCGCCCGGCGTGCACACGGTCCTCTGAAAAATCCGCGAAACGAAGGGGGATTTGTTTGTCTCTGCACAAGGATTCTAGATCTTCAATTACAGCCGCGTACCTGCAACCTACACACAGAAAAGCGAGGACGATTGGGGGATTAGGAATTAGGGGTTTGCCTTTAGGTCAAACCCCGATTTTGGAATCAACCAAGAAATGAGAATGTTGTAAATGTAAATGTTTGTAATGTAAACAAGTACTGATACCTTGTTGTAAGAATGTTTGTATTCTTACATGCGAAGGTGTAAATGTTGTTGTATGTTGTATGTTGTATGTGGTATGTGATCTCCTCTTCAATGGTTGAATCCTTGTCTTGAATGCAACACTTAGCCTTGAATGGAGACTTAGAATGATCAATTGCTTGAAGGAATGCTTGAATGCTTGAATATCGTTTCCGCCATTTTTTCATCTTCTCCCAAAATGGGAGAGGAAATGTAGTTTATATACTTGTCAATTAGGGTTGAAAGACTAATTTTTCCGACCTTAGGCCGACCTGGGAAGATTATTTTCCAATTTGCAAACATAAAGACCCAAAGCCCCAAAAGAGACCGGGCCCAAAATAGGGCCAAGGACCAGGGCGCTGGGCGCCATGGTCTTGAAGGACCAGGGCACTGGGCACCATGGTCCCACCTCCAAGGACAACAAGGTGCAAGGAGGATCAAGCCAAGGTGCTGAAAAATGCAGTTTTTGATGTCATGAACAAGTTTCAGGGTCTCCATTCAGGTTCAGTGTTGCGTCGCCATCGTGAAGACCCAAATGCAGTTGAAATTGCAAGTGTCGCAATTTTAGGACGCTATAGACATTAATGACAAAACATCAATGCAACACATAATCACTTCCTCCAAATGGCCAACAATCTCCCCCTCTAGCATTGATGGCAACACTAGATGTGAAAAACATCCAAGTGCCAAGAAAAGCCAAACAAATCTCCCACACAATAATATAGTTGCAATGAAGTTTTGAAACTTCTTCCCTAATGTATATATCTCCTTAATTTTTTCACATGAATATCTCTCCCCCTTTGACATCAATGCTAGAAATCTGACAAAAATATCAAAGCAAAAACATAAACCACTAAATCACAAGGCTTACTAATCCCCTCGAGTAGTAGCATCCCCACATCAATCTGGAATGAATAATATCTTTGATAATGCATATCGGACTGATGCCAAATAGTCAAAGGGGAAGAAACCCCTAATCTATCTCTAAGGTACTCAAATGATTCTTTAGGCAAAGGTTTAGTGAGGATATCTGCATTCTGCTCTTTAGTGCTCACATAAACTAGTCTAACTTCATTTTCTTCCACCTTCTCCTTCAAAAAGTTATACTTGATAGATATATGCTTTGTCTTAGAGTGAAATACCATATTCTTTGATATGTCTATAGCAGCAAAGTTATCATAGTGAATAACTACCGGTCCAATGCAATGCACTTTTATGTCCTTCAACATTTGCTTCATCCATAGAACTTGTGTACAGTTAGTAGCAGTAGAAAAATACTTAGCTTCAGCAGTAGATAAAGAAGTAAATGACTATTTCTTTTTGATCCATGAAACAAGTTCCTTTCCAAGAAAGAAAGCTCCACCAGAAGTACTTTTCTGGTCATCAACATCACCTACCCAATCTGCATCTATATATGCACATAAAGTAAAGTCATCATCCTTAGGGTACCACAAACCATATTCAGATGTACCTTGTAAGTATCTAAAAATCCTTTTCACCACACTCTCATGATTTTCTCTAGGATCACTCTGATATCTTGATGTAATGCAAACAACATTCATTATATCAGGCCTAGTCTTAGTCAAATATAACAAACCTCCAATCATAGACTTGTACCTTGTAGGATTTACCAGTGCAGATTCATCTTCCCTTGTCAATTTCTCACTTGTAAACATAGGAGTACTTACTGGCTTAGAGTCTTCCAGAACAAATTTCTTCAACAATTCCCTAGCATACTTAGTTTGATAGATGAAAATACCTTTATCAGTCTGAGTAATCTGCAAACCTAAGAAAAAATTCATTTCCCCAATCATAGAAATTTTAAATTCTTTCTCCATATTTTAAAAAAATTCCATACACAACTTATCTTCACCTCCAAAAATGATGTCATCAACAAAGACCTCAATAATTAGTATATCATCATCAGTGAATTTATAATATAGATTACTGTCAGCATTACCTTTAATAAAACCAAGCTTCAAAAGATATTTATCTAACCTTGCATACCAAGCTCTAGGTTCTTGTTTCAATTCTTATAAAGCTTCCTTAACCTGCAAACCATGTTTTTATCATCTAAAAGTGAAAACCCATCATGTTTCTCAATATAAACTTCCTCATCAAGATCCCCATTCAGAAAGGCACACTTAACATCCATCTAATAAACCTTGTAGTTTTTATGTGCAGGATAGGCAAGAAATAATCTTACAGCTTCAATCATAGCTACAAGTGCAAAAGTTTCACCATAATCAATTCCTTCCTTCTGAGAATATCCTTTACAAACCAATCTAGGTTTATTCCTTACAACTTGTCCATATTCATTTAATTTATTCCTAAAACCCCATTTAGTTCCAATAACATTCTTATTTTTAGGTCGGGGAACTAAAATCCATGTGTTATTCTTCTCTATCTGATCTAATTCTTCTTCCATAGCTTTCATCCAATATTCATCTTTACATGCTTCAATAACTGATATCGAATCAACTTGAGAAATTAAACATACCTCATTATCTACCAATCCCCTTCTTTCTATCACTACATTGTTCTTATCCCCAATGATCTGGTCCTCTGAATGATTCAACCTTACATACCTAGGAGTCTTCTGACTCTCTATTCCTCTTCCCGGTTCTTTAGTTATTGTTGAATTTTCTGATACTACCGGAGTAACTAGTTCAACATTCTATTCTAATAAAGTTGTTACTAGTTTAGTTATGATCATTCTCACTGTCGGTTCTTGCTCATAAATTCTGATTTGACTTTTATTCAACTCATCCACCTTGACATTAGCGCTCTCCATAATTCTGTGTAATCTCTTTTTATAACATTTGTATGGTTTGCTTTCATTAGAGTAACCAAGAAATATTCCTTCATCACATCTAGGATCAAATTTTCCATTGATATCATCTCTCCCGATATAACATTTACTACAAAAGATTTTGAAATACTTAACTGTAGGTGTATTTCCAAACCATAATTCATAAGGTGTCTTTTTGGTTTCTCCTTTGATATGTACTTTGTTGAATGTATAAACTTTTGTTCTCATTACTTCTCTCCAGTAGATATGAAGTAGATTATCTTCCATCATCATGGTTCTAGCAACATCCAAGATAGTTTTATTCTTCCTTTTCACAACTCCATTCTACTGAGGTATCCAAGGAGCAGAAAATTGTCTCCTTATGCCATGCTTCTCACAAAAGTTATTAAACTCACTAGATGTGAATTCTCCACCATGATCTAACCTTAAACACTTAATCTTTAATCCTATCTCAGTTTCATCTTTAGCTTTAAATATTTTAAAATTTTCAAAAGCCTTAGATTTCTCCCTTAGAAAAGTAACCCACATCATTCTAGAATAATCATAAATGATTAGCATAAAATATCTATCACCTTGGAAACTTTTAACTCTAGCAGGGCCACACAAATTAGTATGAATAAGATCAAGAACATCATTAGATTTATCTTGTATACTCTTAAAAGAGGTTCTAACCTATTTTCCCATTTGACATTATTTACAAACCGGATTATAGGGCTTCACAATCTTAGGTATATCTCTAATTGCCTTAGTTGAACGGATCTTTACCATGCAATCAAAATTTACATGACATAGCCTTTTATGCCATAGCCAACTCTCATTAATTTGTGCAATCAAACATGTCTTCTCATCGGAATTCAAATGAAATATATTACCTTTTGTTTGAGTACTGATTTCAATCTCCAAACCAGATCTATTAATGATTTTGTATTTTCCATCCTTGAATTGCAATTGAAATCCCTTATCCACCAATTGTCCTACACTCAAATTTTATTCCTTAAACCTTAAACATAATAAAAATTAGCAGTATTGTGCTTACCATTGAATGATATAGTTCCTTTTACTTTTATCATACATGCTTTGTCATCTCCAAATCTAACCAGACCACCATCAAATTCTTGCAAGGATAGAAACTTCCTTTTATCTCCAGTCATATGATGTGAATATCCACTATCAATTATCCATTCATCCTTATCTTCAATTTTAGCGGCAAGAGCCTTCTCTTTAGGTACATTCTCTTCCAGTGCTGGAACATCTTCCTTGATAGCCAGAAACACCCATTCCTTTCCATGAATGCAGTAATCCTTTCATCTTCTTCCATCTTCAAGTTTTAATATCTCATCTGGTAACCATCAAGTTTAGCAATCTTAACAGTAGGGTCACCTTCATTAAAAGTCTCCAACTTGTCCCATATAGCCTTTGTTGATGATTTGTCAATTAATCTCATTATTTTTTAATCACAAAGTGCACACAAGAGGGCTTCTCTATCTCTATAATCATTCTCAAGATCCTTATCCTAGTTTGTCGGAGGAGGATTACCAGATGTTGGATTAAAAGGTGTAATACCATTCTCATTTTTCTCCCAAATTTCCTTGCCAAGACATCTCAAATGAGTCTCCATCTGAATCTTCCATACTCTATAATTTGTTCCATCAAGCCTATGAATATCTCTCTGAAAGATAGCACCAGATGAACTAGATAAACTTGAACTATTAGTCGACATAGGATCTTCTTCAAGCAGTTAAGCTTCTGCAGAGAGGACCAGAGCTCTGATACTAATTGTTAGATAGTTCAAATAACTGGAAGACAAATGAGAGGTGGGGAGGGGGGGGGGGTTGAATCAGTTGTCACCAGATTACCAGAACCTTAGGCAATTAAAATTTTAATATCGAAACCCAAAAGATCAATACTATAATGCATAAACCAATTACCGAAATAGCAGATAAACCAATTAAGCACAAGGAGAGTGAAAACCATCCATATAACACCAAGATTTGTACGTGGAAAACCCGCTAAAGGGAAATAGAGGGGCCTGCACTTGCAAGAAGGGCAATAGCCTAGAGCACACTACTCACACTAGTACATTCGGAGCTGATTTCCGACTACCATTTGTCAGATTTTTGTCGGAGTGTCAACAAAATCCACCGTCAAAAACTCGGCGTCAGATTGGTAGACGATGCCATGCCCATCGAAAATTCAACAATCCAATGGACTCTGCCGACAGTCAAAGAAGTCATCGGTCGAAAGCTTGGTATTCGTCATAATTTCGACAATGATCATTTTTATAAAAATAAATAAATATAAAAGAGCCATCAAAGGAAGGAAGTTCTTTCAATTTGTTTTAAATCCTAAGGGGTTCAGGGTTTAGGTTTTAAGTCACTTCAATACTTGAGAAAAGCCCTTTTGGTTTCTAATTTGGCGTTACTAATTCACTTAAGCGATGGGTCCATTTATCATAAAAGTGTTCTCCCCTTCTCATCTACCTAGGCGGTCCCTTTAAATATTATATTCTTGTTCGCTTTAATCTACCTTTTCTAATGTCCGTCGAGCCTAAGTATCATGCAATTTTTTGTTGATCTGACGGCCCGCGTTGATTCGCAATCAAAAAGTGCTCGAAACTTAGTTTCTGCAAAGTAGCAAAAGGCGAAGGTGGACCCGACATATAGGTTTGGACCAAAGCTAAACACCGATCAAGTTTCATCTGATCGGACAGACACTGTGGTTTCGTGAGATCAAGCTGAACATGTTTTAACCTTCGCGAAGTGGCGAAAGGGTTTGGCGGGTCCCAGAGATAAGCGATCTTCTTTGGTTAAATAATGATCGGGTTGGAAAAAGATCAATGGCTTCTCATTGTTTCATGGCCAGGAGATGCACGAGCTATACCTTCAGCGAAATAGCGAAAAGGTGGAGGGTCCCGCTAAGAGTGGTAGTAAATGTGGTAACCCCAGTTGGCAATGACATGGCAGTGACAAGGCACTCAGTTGGCGGTATGCAGTGGGTCCGGGCAAGGTTGTCATAAAAAGAGTAAACAACGAGCAAGTTCTTGAGATCTAACGGTTCGCGTGAATTCGCGAAGATAAGATGCTAGCAAGTTAGTCATTGTGAAGTAGCGAAAAGGCCGAAGGGCCCAAGGGACAGGCATGGCATGAAGTTAAAAGCAAATTAGGTTTGTTTTGATCTAACGGTTCTCATGGTTTCATGGCTGCAAGCCAAACAAAGAATAATGTTCGCGAAGTCGCGAAAGACAGGTGGAAATCACACAGAGGAGTTACGTGGCATAACATCTACCACTTTTTGTAGAGCTTGGAAAAAGATCAATGGCTTCTCATTGTTTCACAGCCGGGAGATACATGATCTATGCCTTCAGCAAAATAGCAAAAAGGTGGAGGGTCTCGCTAAGAGTGGTAGTAAATGTGGTAACCCCATTTGGCGATGACATGGTGGTGACAAGGCACTCAGTTGGTGGTATGCAGTGGGTTCGAGCAAGGTTGTCATAAAAAGAGTAAACAACGAGCAAGTTCTTGAGATCTAACAGCTTGCGTGAATTCATGAAGATAAGATGCTAGCAAGTTAGTCATTGCGAAGTAGTGAAAAGGCCAATGGGCCCATGGCATGAAGTTAAAAGAAGATCAGGTTTGTTTTAATCTAACGGTTCTCATGGTTTCATGGCTGCAAGCCAAACAAAGAATAATGTTCGCGAAGTCGCGAAAGACAGGTGGAAATCACACAGAGGAGTGACGTGACACGAGGTTTAAAAAAGTGGTTGAGGGCCCACCTAAGTGTAACCAGTGGTTATGTGGGAATAGTAAAAGGGAACACGTGGCAGATTAAGGGTGGAGCCAAAAGGAGTTCCCAGGGCTAATGGCCAACTACCATGTGGCATTTATTAACCGAATAACAAGTGGGGTAAATAATTCTCGGATAAAGGGCCCACTTAAAAGGCATTCATCTCAAGATTGATCCAACGCTTCTCATTGTTTCATGACCCAAAGATGCCCGTAGCTTAACCTCAGCAAAATGGTGAAAACCGTTAGCCGTCAAGATGAGGCATGGTTAGTTAAAAGGATTGACAGTCCTGGTTGGAGTTAAAGGCTGGGTGATTTGAGTTTGATCTAACGCTTGGCGCGACCTCACGAAGGAAAATTGCATGATTGTTAAACTCCATGAAGTGGCGAAAAGGAGGTAGGGCCCGACACTAAAGCAAAGAGATTAAATAGAGATAAAGGCGATGTAAGTTCTTGAGATCCAACGGCCAGCATTGTTTCATGAAAGAAAAGAGCATGGGTTTTATGTTCTGCGAAGTAGCGAAAGAGCGAAATAGAGGAAAGACTTAGAGAAATTATCACCCGTTGGAGCCTATTTTGAATTCGATTTGGTGAATTTAATTTTGAAAAGAAAGTCGAAGCATGCGGAGTTAATTTCTAAAAACTTAAATGCCAACTTGCCCTTTTTAGTCTGCATCAACTTTATTGCTAAGTATTGTTTCATCGAAGTTTGTTGCAGAGCGAATTGTTGCAAAGCGATTTTCTTCAAGTGAATAATCAGGTTTCTTGTGCTTTTCTTGATAACTCTTGGTTTGTTCTCAAATACTGTTGTGTGAATTACTTCATTAGAGGTCTATGCTAGCTTCTAGTGGTATAATTGTTTGACTAGAATGGCACCCAGAAGAGAATTTACAGGGAAAGGGAATTACCAGGACCGAAATATCTGTGATGATTTTTTAGAGCAATCAACCATGTCCACCAATGCTGGGGCTAAGGCCAAAGAGCTAGTACCTAAGAACCCTCATCTAAAAATTGGAGATGGCCTTTATGATAAGGGTAATTGGTTGAGGGACCCTGAAATAGGATTGTCAGGCTTAGGACTCTTCAAAGTTGGTTTTGGGTAGAGGAATTCCCCAGCTCCTTTGAATGGCATATGGGAGCAGGATGTAGGAAAGCTTGTGGTCCCACGTGTTTTTATGGATGTAGATCTGTTAGCCCTGATTGCACAGAATTATGACTCTGTGGCAACATGCATCAGGAACATAAAGGGATCAGTCTTGATTGAGATAAATGAAGATGAATTCAAGAAAGTGTTTAAACTCAGTGAGTTCTCCAATTTGTTAGAACCTATTGACTTTGACTCTTTAGCCCAGGTTTACAACACACAAAGGGATCATCTTAGAAGTGGCCCATTGAAAGAATTCTTTGTAAAGATAGGGGGTTTAACAGTTGTAGGCCCCAGCACAATGGAACCATTCTCTCTCAACCTATTCACTCTGAGAGCTAAGGGTATGTATTGGGTATTATGCCAGATTTTTGGAGAGGATGCTGAAAAGAATATGCCAACCCATTATATGTTAATGATTGCACAAATTCTAAACCCCTCCCTAGCAATAACATTTGATTATGCCTCATACCTTGCTGATGCAATTCATAAAGGGCTAGTAGGAATCAAAAATGGTAAGGTGGATAGGCCATTTGGATGGTACTCCATGTTAATGCATATGTTTCTGTTCAAAGGGGCTGATTATTTTGGAAAGGAGATGGACCTGATTAAGGTCAAGGATAAAGAGGAGATGCTAGTGCAATTGTGGAGTACTATTCTATCTTGGGATAGAGAAGATGCAAGTTATTTAAATTTTGATAGATGCTTTGCATCTAAAATTAGGATTCTTCTATGCAGAGAAAACCCTAGAATTCCTAAGGCTCTTTTGGAGTTTCTCAAACCAAAGGAGTTTGTCGAGGATATCAAGATTGTTCACAATTGGGGAGACATATATTTGTACCCTGTGTCTACTATTTTTAGAGTGTTTGGATTTAGAGGCACCCCCTTTTTACTACCCTATCAGGTCCCATTGAAGATAGGGATTGCAAAAGTCCTGAGACAAATTGGGGGAGTACAAGAAGTAGAGCTAACCAATAGAGGTAAAGGGACTATTTTCCTAGCTATTACCATGGCTCACCATTTTGTGATTACTAAGGGTGGATGGAAATTTTTTGAAGAAATCTTTAAGCCATATAGGCTGTCTACTACAGTGTCAAGATGTGCAGACCCTAAGGATTTTTTCAATGGCTTGTTCAGAAAAAGAGCAGTGTGCAGAGGTAGGCCACATCAATTTCAGTTCCCAGAAGATCTGATTAGAAATGAATGTAGCTTAGATGAGCAAGAACTAAGGAAGGAGAAGTGGGTGGCATATAAGAAAGCCCTTGATTTTATCCATCAATTTGACACTGGCTATGACCCCCTTTCTAGCTTCAATCCATTTGAGGATAAAATAAAATTCCTGATTCTTTATTTTGAAGATCTCATGCAAACCTTAAAAGAAAAGAGAGAGGCCATAATGCAAAATGAGCTTGATAAGGCTAAGATGGTATTGGCTACGCCTGCCTTTGCTAGAGATATCCCATGTGGTGACTATGTAATGCACAAAAGGTCAAAGTACACTGTGATAATGCCAGTGACAGATGAGCCTTCCACTTCAAAAGGGAAGAGGAAAATTGAAGATGTCATTGACATCCAGGATTCCCCTAAGAAGCAGAGAGTGGGAAAGGAAATTGAAACTGATGAGCCTCAATATTCTCCATCTCAGTCTCCTATCCACATTGGAGATGAACAAGTTGTGGCTAAACAATTATTGTAGTTAGGGAGTCTCACTGAGATTGCCTATACCTATGAGGAGACCCAAGAGGGGATGCCCGAAGAGCCACCTAATGCTGAAATAGATTTGACTGATGGTGAGTTAAAGGGCCAAGAAATGGACCTTACTATTAAGCAAGCTAGTGAAGAATTCCTAGCTGATAGTAATTTTGTCACATCAGGAGCTTTTATACAGTTTCTATGGAAGCAAAATATTGATCAATTCAAGACTAGATATGAACATAGGAAAAGTGAATAACCTCTTAAAAATACAACTCAGGTAGAAGAATAGGTTAAGCAAGAAATTATGGATCAGTTCAAAGCAATCACCCCTGAGAAAGGAAGAGAAATGGTAGCAAAGGCTGGTGTGTTGATTCTCCCTGAATGGGATATAGCTGATGCCTTAGTGCTTAATGCAGTGAGGAAAGAAACAAAGCCTATGGAAGGAGTGAAATTCAACAAAGATAATGTTGCTCTTGTCATGTGGTCTTTAAAGAAGGATGAAAACAAAAGAAGGAAGGATGCATCAGATTCTAGCCTCTTAGGAAGCATGATAATTAAAAGAGTCCAAGACACAGGGGTAGTGGAAGCTGCAAGCACAGTCCTAGAGACTACAAAATTCAGTGTTGCGGTGGTAGAGAAAGAGGCACAAGAAAAGGATAATCTCCAATTGAAGTTGGAGACTATTTTAAAAGCTTGCAATGATGCTAAAGAAGGAATAGCCAACAGAGATAGCATAATTGCTAGACTCCAGAGTCAACTGGCAGGTCAATATCATCTCGGTGAATCTTCTACACTCATGATAGTGTCCTCTCCAGCAAGACCCCCTCCTACTAGTCCCATCATTGAATATCCCCCTTCTCCTATGCCTTCTAGTTCCCAATTACCTGAAAATGTCCAAAATGAGTTGGAAAAATTGAAACAAGCTCAGACATTGTATGCAAACAAATATGAGGAGAAGGTGAAAGCCACCATCTTGAAGTTTGCTGACTCAGTCAAAACCTCCAATGTATACATAAATATGAAGAGGATTCTTGAGATTTTGATCAAATTGAGAGAAGAAGAAGCCACTTTGGAACCACTCCTGAATAAGTGGGTGCCTAGAGGTAAAGAGTTAGAGCTCATGTGTTCTTCCCATGCAGATGCAAAAGAGAATGACAATCTAAGGTCCACATGTGAGTTTATAAAAGAGATGAATATTCTTTCAGTGGAAGGAGAAGGTATAAAAAGAAAAGCCCAACTTTATAGGGAAGAATATTCAAATCATAAATTTGAAATGTTTCCAGGAGGTTTCATTGGTCCTGTCCAGCTAAAGGAAGAGAAGACTTGGTTAAAGGAGGTGGACCACAATTTGTCCCTAAGGATCAATCAGATTATTAGTACTGATGACACATCCTTATTTGTCCAAACAATTGAGGAAATTGAAAAGTGAAATCTCATTATGGTTTCATAGAAATAGAGATTGGGCATGTGCAAGTCACTTGGAAGCAGCTAGAAGATATGAAACAGAAGATTGCTAGTTTTACTTGGCCTAGTGATGATGTGTATCAGGAGTGGAAAGATAAGTATATGGAACAGAAAGAAGATGGTCGGGAGTAGTTACAGGAGATTGCAATAGAACAACAAGCAGAGGAAGCTGCAGATGCTAAAAAGGACTTATAACCGCTTCTTGAAAACGACTGGTTGTTTGTAACAAACTTTCTTTTGAAGGGTCCAAAGATTGTATGCATCCATACTATTATAAATGGATACCAGGACTCCTAAAAAAATGATCACAAGTAATTGTAAGAAAATGCTACAGAAATTTATCTGAGCTTTTTTCTAGTCTTATGGAGAATACTCTAAGTTTTGTAATATTTTCTCAAAATTAATATCAATATATAGACTAGAAATAGTGTATATACATAAATGTGCATAGCAGTCATAGCGAAACTCATGTCAAATGTACAACTCAATACAATAAATAATCTTAGTTTGTAGCCCTATAGCATCATAATGCAGTCCTTGACCAAGTATGCATACAAGAAACATCTAGTTCTATTAAGGCACAAGCATCAAAGTCAGAGGTTATGACAACTAGTGAAAAACATCAAGAACAAAAAGTTTAGTCTCAACAATTAGGAGTTGTAATAAAAAAACTTACAAGGATGAGGCATATTCATAACTTTTGCAGTCCCACCTTGGATATTAACACTAGAAGCAACTCATATTGTTCGTGTAAAGAAAAGGCAATATGGGAGTTCATTATACCCAGCAACTCATGGTGTTGTTATTTGTGTTGGCTCTATTGGACCCTGCAATTAAGATTCAATATACATTATTCAATAAGATTAACTATGCAACATAATGAAATATTGAAAAGTGTGTTACCTTGTTGAGCTTCGCTTGGTTTCTAGAATAGTTTAATATTCTTTACTTAACAGGGCCAACCATGTGAAGGTGGAAGCTCATTTGGCCCCTCCCCCCCCCCTAACATCACTCCAAATTCCCTGTTAACATTTTATAACATTCATTCATTAATACTTTCTACCATTAATAAAATATAGCATTCATTCATTAATATCACATAACGTTCATTAACACATAACATTGATTAACATTAATTAACACACAATATTCATCAATATTAATTAACACATATCATCCATAACCATTAATTAGCACATAATTACATTCACTAACACATAAAAATCAGTCATTATCAAATAAGTTAGATTACAATCATTTCTTTCTTTGTTTTTTCTTTGAAGCTATGAAAAGACTAAGTGGAACATTGGTGTCTTTATCATTTCCCCTCTCTGCAGATGTTCCGCCAACTGCTCATGATCTCAATGTATGCCTAGTCCTATACTAAGGACGAGAACACTGAAGTGAAGGGGGGTCCTCTGCAATAACAAAGAAATGGGTTAAATTCAAAAAAAAAATTATTATTGTTACAAGTATTTCATTAATTTAGAGAACATAATTGTTGTGCTCTTTACCTGATGGGGCCACATCATTTTGTGTAGCCTCAACCTCAACATTTTGAACACCACGGTCCTCTTCACCTAAGTGGGGAACATCACATTCTTGAGGTTGTGTACCCAGATCATGCTCCACTTGCTCACCACCAACTACATGCTCTAAAATATTAACAAGAAAGGTTACATTAATTACTACTCTAATTACAAATTAAGATGTTTAATTGTATTAATAGCTAAATAAATAAAATTGAATAGCAAATGAATACCTCCACTACTGGGATGCACATCCAGACCTTCATGTGCAGGTGGTGTTTCACAATTAGCAGGCTGCATTCCAATGACATGCACATTGTTATCATTGCTTGCTTATTTAAAACAAATATAGTCACTTTATGTTGGAACTCAACATCAATTAGATTATTGGTAAAGTATTCAATTTGAAACAACTTCCATTTACCATATTTACCTGTGTGATGGATGTACTCGAATGTTGTGTATGCCCACTCAATTCTCGTAGCCAATTAGCCACGGCTGAATAGCCTTGCTAGTAGGCAATTCTCTTGTCATCTTCTGTGGGCGCTCTATTGAATTCAGAGCCCTACATTTTTGCTTGGTACCATGAATTTTGCTTGCATTGTTTGATAAAAAAAAACGTTTGCAATTTATTAATATTTTGAGACAATATGGGAGTTTACATGAGATACTTACAATTCGTGCAGCAAGTTTCATGTAACCACCAGATCCAAGTTTGTGTTGCCCATGCTTTTCTTGCCTTGCCTTGGTTGCCTTTGATGTGTCACTCAGTCTATAAAAAGTTTGAAATATGTTAGATTATATAAATATAAAGAGTAATTAATTAGTACATAATTACATTCTTAATAGTATCTCGTACTTTCTTCTGGTGTCTACTGGTGTATTTCCTTTTTTCCTTTCAATTCTCTCCTTGGCATCCAAAATCAGGTCCTTCCACTCCCTCTCTGGAATCATGGGGGGACGCTCGTACTTTAGGTTCCTCTCCAAATGGGTCCTGTATTGGTCCCTCACATACTTTAGATATGTGCCATCTTTTTCAAGGAGCTTGGTTTTGTCAAAGGTGTCATTTCCAAACCACTCAACCATTTGGTTTGTCAATTCATCTTTTAACCTTTTTTCTTGGTCATTCCACCTTTTAAAGCAAAAACAAACCTGTTAGATTCAGAAATGAACTGAAGCTACATTTATTACACTTCAAGAAATGGATCAAAGGAAAAGTATTCTAGCAATGATATGAAATCAAAAGTGGATAAGGGTTAGTTCACATATGATGTACCACCTTTTACGTATGGTGGGCCCAAATATCTGCAATGCAATGTCACTAAGATGTTTATAGAAAATATCATTGCCTGCAAAAAATTCATGGGATCAATATTAGTCCAAAATGAGTGATCATAAAGTAAATTACAATTAGAGTATATATAATAATAATTTTAAAGTACCTGGAACCTTTTGTATCTTTAAGGGAAGCATTTCTTCATCGCTCACCACGAATGTGGCCTGCAATGTTCCCGTACTAGCAATACGAGAAGATTCAAGAAACGATGTTATGTTATTAATAGTAGTTGCCTGTGGCACATCCTCATGTGCATCTCCTCCTGCAAAAAATGAATCCATTATGAAATGGCATTAGAATTCAAGAAAGAACGCTTGAAGGAAATAAACACATGATAGAAGATAGAGAAAAAGAGGGATCTACCAACAGTGGGCGGGCCAATATGACGTGCACTAGAGGATGTCTGCATGCTACATGTTGTTGACATTGCAGTCGGCAATACAGGTGAGGGTGACCTCTGATGAGGTGGCGTCAGCATTTGCACAGTAACATTGACAACACCTAAAGAATAATACATTAAATATATGAAAAGTGCAAGAATTGTAACAAGGATGAACCTTTATTTTGAAAATTGATAGTATCAAGTATGATGTGTTTTGGGTACTCAGAGTGATAAGCCAAGCAAGTGATAATACAAGAAAATCGTCATCACCTGATCCTGCAACACCCTGATCGTAGGAACGACTTTCATGAGGGCGGATAAATTGCTGTAAAAATAATACGTACATAGTTTAGTTAATGACATAAAAAGAGAATAAAATATAAACCATTATTGAACTTTTGTTATAATTAAAGCTTTCATTACTGCTTACTTGCAATTTTTCTGCTGTCTTATACAATAATTCCACCCTCTGTCGTATCTCATCAGTGGTAGGATGCACGGCTGCCAAAGCAACAATCTCTTTTCTAATTTTTATAAGAGACATTTTAAATAATTTCACAAGGTTTGTGGGATCTTCAGGGTCATCATTGCTTAACCCTAATGATTCCACATCCATAGAAAGGTGCTCAGGTACTGCAACTCCCTTTCCCTTTCCCCGAACATCCGTCTGTGTCAAGAATATCATTAACAATTATAAAATTAGTATAAATCACTAAAAAAAAAGAACATAATAATGTAACAGTTTGCTTCTACCTAATTTGTACAATTACAATGAGGTTTACCTACTCGGTAGAAGTGTCACAAGGTACATCTCTGTCTGCGATATGTGATGGATCCATGTCGGCTTGTGACAAAGAAAAAATATAAAAAACGTTAGCGAAATTACATCATACACAACATGAACAACATGAACTTTGTAGACAAAAAGAGTATTAAATAATAAAAAGATGTTGTCATCAAAATCATTGTAAATTTTATAATTCCTTACCTTTACTTTATGTAGACTATGTAGGATCCTCAACTAAATGGTCACATAAATAGTCACATAGCTAATAAACAATCCAATTTCAATAAATAAACACAGTTTAAAAATTGTCACATAAATAGTCACACCCCTTATCTCCATCTCCATATTAAAAGGTGCATCATGAATTAATTATGTAATGGCATTAGAATTCAAAACAGAATGAATTAATTATGTAAAAAAAATTCTATCAAGAAGTCAATATTCAATAGATAATATACTAATCGCATTCCTCATCATCATGAACATCAAGGTCATCATCACCATCATCATCATCATCATCATCATCATCATCATCATCATCATCATCATCATCATCATCATCATCATCATCGTCGTCGTCATCGTCGTCGTCCTCGTCGTCGTCGTCGTCATCATCATCATCATCATCAACGTCTTCGCCATCATCATCACCATCATCACCATCACCATCATCATCATCATCATCATCATCATCATCATCATCATCATCATCATCATCTTCTTCTTCTTCTTCTTCTTCTTCTTCTTCTTCTTCTTCTTCTTCTTCTTCTTCTTCTTCGTCGTCGTCATTGTGAAACTGTCAATCGTGATCATCATCCACTTCATCTTCTACTTCTTCGGTATCTTCTTCTTCAGTATCTTCTTCTTCCATCACATTATACTTTATCGACCTTCCTCTTGGATCATGTCTAACAACAAATGACCAACCCGGTTTAAGTGGAACCTCTGAGTAAAATACTTGCTCACATTGGCTTGGAAGAACATAGGGCTCATCCCCAACTGGTTCAAATGACCTTGTATTTAGCATTATAAAACCATTATCATGTTCAATAACAATTTTATCAGGATCATTTTTATTCCATCGTAGCCTGTACCATTTGACAATGAACAAAACTAATTTGAAGGAATTAAAGTCACACTCAAGTATATCATCCAAAATGCCATAGTATCGATTTTGAGACTATTGAGGATGGATGTAATTTCTTGATGAAATATTTGTCACCTCAAAGACTGCAGTGATGCCAGAATCACAAGTTTTCTTCATGTCATCCAACTTTTTTATGCGAAATTTATGACCATTGCAGCACATAGCGTTGTGGTGTTTGACCTGTGATATGTCAAACATGTAAAATTTATTGCATTGTGAGTTGATTAATAAATTTATAAGTACCTGTTTATCTCTTAAACCATATGCTAAATCAATTTCCCTTTGCGTAACATTGGAATCTCCATTACGATGTGCTTCTTTAACCAATGAAGCCACACCTTCCCATGTTAACATGCGTCCAGAATGTTGACAACGTTCAATCCATACCGTCATCCAATCAAGATTGTTTGTAATATACAAATGTAGTGCATCCCACTCTCGACCAACTGTACAAAAAATAAACAGACGTCTTACAATCGATTTATTTTGAAGATTAAGAATTAATTAACTACAATAACATCTTATAATTACCTCTCACTTTCCTCAATCTACCTTTCCCCATCAAGTACTCCCCTTCGAATTTGTTAATGGTGTTGGGATCCCAAATGCAATCCATGTGGATCTTTGCTACAAACTTAGGAAGATATTTAGAAATGTACACCATAGTCCGGTATACCATATATCCCTCCACCATAGAACCCTCAAGATGTGCTCTTTGTTGAACCAAAGCCTTCAAAAATTTCAAGTGCCTCTCAACCATCCACATTGACCTAGTGTGTACAGGTCCACACAATTCAGTCTCCTCAACTTGGTGTATGAGGTAGTGTTCTTGTGCATTGAAAAAAGCTGGAGGTAGACACTTTTGCATTTCACACATTAAATGAGGAATTTTTCTCTTCCAATATTTTATATCATCTTTATGGATTTATTTACATGACAACCACCTACAAGGTATTCAAGATGCAAAAAGATATATTACATAAGAAGTAAAACAAATCGCAAATATAATATCTATACAATGAACTAAACAAATGTCACTACTTACCTTATGTATTTTCCAAGATCATATATGACTTGCTTGATATTATTGTTGAAGTCATCTGGGAGAGATAGAGGTAGAACGTACTGCAATAATTATAAAATTATCTTTTCATTTTTTTGTAACATAATGAAAAGTACACGTATGCTCAATACTTAAATACATACTAAAAACACAAGAACATGAATTACCTTAATGAAGGTATGCCAATCATGCGTTTTTGTCCCTAGCCCAAGTTCACTTTTCTTTGATATGAGATTGTTTATGTTCGCAGCAAATCCTGTGGGAAATCGAATTTTTCGTATGACTTCTTTTATAGCATTGCTTTGCTGGTCCGTTAATAACCAAGGAAGCTCACTTATATTAATCTGGTCTCCATGGCTATTTGATTGAATGACATTTATCATTGCATGATTGGAATCCTGAATGTCACTACATATTTTGACAATTTTTTCTTTGTCACGCCTTCCATCCAATATTTTCCATAATGTCTCTGTTATATTCTTTCTAATATGCATACTGTCAAACAAATGAACAATTTGTAACTGCTCATGGTAGGGCAACCTACTAAATTGTCGGGGATAACTTTTTATTCCCTTAGGAAGGTGGTCATTTATGCCTTCACGACCTTCATGATCATCAATCATATCATTAGTAAACAAAACAAAATAGAAAAGATGTTTTATGACAAACCAATAGATGGAATGGCATTACCTTGACGATTAATTCTATTATATTCCAACTTCCACAGGTGAGGTGTCATTCTTCGTGGCTTTGATGTATTCTCTTCTTTCCCATTGAAAAGATATTTTTCAATATTTCAATACTAATGATTTTTGTGGAGAAAGTGCCTATACTCATCAAACACCTGCTTTCCTAAACTTTTTGAATGGTGAGATTTCATCTTTGGACCACAAACAGGACATGCAAATTTTCCATTTGTTTGAAGACCTACAAGATAATGTATAATTGGATTAAATATGATAATTTTTTGAATTATAATGTTCATGCACAACTTAAACACTATAACATACCACAAAAATGTGTTAGCCCTCGGGCATCGTGTATTATCCATAGAAGCATCGCATGGAATTGAAATTGTCTTTGTCCTATTGGTCTAGAGACATCATACATAGTGACACCATTCCATAACTCTAGCAACTCGTCGATAAGAGGCTCGATATATACATTCATATCTTTAACTTGGTACTTACCTAATCGAATGAACAAAAACATTACATAATTATTATGACCATTTTACTGCAATATTTATAATTAAATTTAGACAACTATATTTAAATGATAAAATACCTGGAACAGTCATTGCCAACATTATGTGCTCCCTCTTTATTGACATCCATGGAGGAATGTTATTGTTGATAACAAAAATAGGCCACACTGAGTAAACAGATCTCATCTCTCCAAATGGATTGACACCATCTGCTGCCAATGAAACCCTGAGATTACGAGGTTCTTCTTTAAAGTGTGGCCACTTTTCCTCTATGTCCATAAATGCTGAACCATCTGTAGGCATTCGAATAATGTCATCTCAAATTCTATTGTGTGCATGGTAATCCATAAATTGTGCCAAGCTAGTGCACTTGAATAATAGTTGCATATGTGGAATAATGGGAATATAGCGAAGAACCTTGCGAGGAACCCTTTTTGTTATTTGATCTGTTCGATATCTACTGATATGACATTCAGGGCATTCAATTCAAAATTCATGTTGTTTGTGATATATAATATGATCATTGGGACAAGCATCTATTTCTTGATACTCCATTCCAATATCTTTCATAACGACAGATAATTCTCGGTATGAGCGAGGTAGAATATTTGATGGTGGTAACAAAAACTCACCTATCAATCTACAGCAACAAAATATAATTTTTTATAATAAAGAATATTAATGGTACAACATGATTCACAGTTTATTATGACATATATGACATGCCTTAACATATGTGACATTGTTATGTTGGATAAACCATTCATAACCTTCAAGTTCACCAACAACAATACATCGGAGAGAAGAGTTGCCTGCGAGCCTTCATAAATGGCCTCAGATGCCTTCTCAAGTAGAGGGACATCATGAACAACATCAAGGTCATCTTCATCATCATGATCAGCTGCGCGAGTACTAAATGAGTCATGGATCAATGTATTTGTACCATCATCTTCAATTGTGTTTTCTGGCTCATGATCGTCATCTTCCATGGGATCATTATCTTCAGCTTCGGTATTCACACCTCCATGTTCGTCCACTTCAAAAACCATATTCTCAGGGTTGTGTTGATCCATACCATGTGCTCCGAGGTGCTCGACCTATATAAAATTGATAGGAACAAATAAACCATGATCATGATCGCATCATCACATGATTTATTATGTATATAAATTGTCAAAATGATATAATGAAAAACTTACCAATGGATGATAATCATGTCCACCTTCAATGTGACCATGCAGCGTAGAATGTTTCTTCATTGATTTGATTAGAAGTCTTCTAGTCTTTAACCCCTTACAAATTTTTCATAGACAATAGCATTTTCCATCACCTTTTCTTTTCAAGTTAGACCACAATCTAGCAATTGTCTCCTTATTTTGTTGTTCGTTGATATTGTCTGACATGGTCTTTCTTCATAGGCAAGAAAATAGAAATTATTGTCTGACATGGTCTTTCCCTTAGGAGCTGGCAGATCCTGCTTCCATACTTTAATTCTATTTTCTCAAAGGACGATCCTAAAAATCCATGCATTGCAAACAACTTTTTACACCTTTGTTGGTTGTGGTGGCGTCATAGAGAGTTTACATCAATAAATGAAGAACATGCCAATGCTTTTAATGCAGTAGTAGAAGTCTATCTCTTATTCAATATCTCTAGTGAAAACCCCATGATCTTTTGTTGGAGTAGAATTTGTTATATTCCAGATAGGGTCTTGTCCTTTGTTGATGGGATATTCATCTACCTCAAGAAATAACTGTTCTTATCTCCAACAAGAAGTGGAACTAAATGAAGATCTAGCACCATGAAATTAATCCTCAAAAGGATTACTATAGTTAGTTTTGGTAGATAATGATCTGGGTAAAATACTAATGTGGCTTTACAAAACATTATGTACTAGCTTAGCATACTCTAACAACTTTGGTGCGACATGCTACATCCAATTAAGTCTCCATCGGTATCTCTATTGTGTTTATGGATTGGGATTCAATGTACTCTTTTTATACACAAATTTTACTTTTAACTGAGGAGGTTTGTATGTACTTACTTGTCTTTCGATTGTATCCCTATTTCAAGAATTTCTTCTATCAACAAATCATTTGTTGTAAGTTGTACAAGTGGAAGCTTGAACATGCCTTCCATGCTAGCCTTGTTGATACATTCAACACCATCTTGTGCAACAAATCTTTAGAACTCCATTTTTCCGAATTGAAGAGTGAGTAGTAGGAACAATCTAGGACACTTACAGAGGTTTTGCAAGAGAGATAAATAGACCTAAATATTATGGCTTAATAATGATCAATAGGTAAACAGATAAGAAACTCTCAATATCAAAATGACTTCCTCAATTGTCTTTACTAGAAATGGATAGATCTGCTAATAATGGCTTTATGACTGTATGTCAACTTTAGACTCAATCCAAGAAGAGCTATAACTAATATGTGATATCTAGATTTATGATCTCTATAATATAACAATTCCATAATTATGTTTCCACACATCTATACCACAACACAAACATCATGCTAGTGTTCATCCATAGCGATTGATATCCTAATTATAGAATGTGAAATATGCACATAACTATGAATAAAGATTAAGAAAAACAAAGAAAGATGCTTATTGCAAACATAAATGACTAATGGACAAGAATTGAATTCATTGTAGATAGTTTTGAATATCAAATTCACTTATTTGTGTGCATTTAGTAACTCATGTTCTTGTGGCCAACCATTTATCTCTTTCATAAATTAAACACTTATTAATAACATTAAATGGCTGAGTAATTATGTTTTAGTTGAAATTGAAAATAAAATATTTTATTTCAGGACAGCTCACACTATTCCCTATCATATTTTAGACTCTTGGTTTTGTTAGTAGTGGTTTGATGTCTTTGGAGCTGATCATTGCATTTCTTTAGTTACGTTTGCCAACCTACTCCCAGCCTGTGCCAAAATGGGAGCTTTGGAACAGGGTATGGACATCCATCAAAGCATAAAAGATAGAGGAATTTTGTCAGATTTAGTTGCAACTACACAAAATGGATTTGTTGAGAAGGCTTTAGAAACTTTCAAGCAAATGCAATCGGCAGGTGTAAAGCCAAATTCCACGACCATTGCTACTATCCTCCCTGCCTGTGCCAAAATGGGAGATTTGGAACAGGGTATGGACATTCATCGAAGCATAAAGGATAGAGAAATTTTGTCAGATGTTGTAGTTGTAACTGCCTTGGTAGACATGTATGCAAAATGTGGAAGCATAGACAAGGCACGTGAACTATTTGATAGAATGCCTAAAAGAAATGTTGTCTCGTGGACTGCAACGATTACTGGATTTATCGAAAAGGCTTTAGAAACTTTCAAGCAAATGAAATTGGAAGGCATAAAGACAAATTCCATAACCTTTGCCAGCATCCTCCCTGCCTGTACAAAAATGGGAGCTTTGGAATAGGGTATGGACATCCATCAAGGAATAACGGATAGAGGAATTTTGTTAGGTGTTGTACTTGCAAATGCCCTCCTTGACATGAATGCAAAATGTGGAAACATGGAAAAGGCTCGTGAATTGTTTGATACGATGTCGTAAAGAGATGTGATCTCATGTGAACAATCAACACGCGCGTATATGGGAGGAAGGGATTGCTGATACAAAATTGAACGCTCACTCCTCAATCATAGTTCTATGGTTTTACGAGATTAAACTAGGACAATTAACCACCACATGTATATTTTTTGCAACATGAAATTAAAAACTAGGGCAATTTGAATCTACCTCCTGCATGGGATTGCCTTCGACGCGGGTTTGATGTTCTTAGCGGTTGAAGTCGCCACGAACGCCTACGCGGGATTGCAATTCACAAATGAATTCCTTGCCTCTTTTTTAATTTTGTAATGGCCACTGTCATCGGAATTATGATGAACTCGAGCACTTTTTTGAAAAAAAGAAAATTCTCATTGCTAATGCCTTCTTCGTCGAAACCAGATGGGTAATTTCCATTGGAATTACGACGAATGTGGGCATTTTTTCAAAAAAAAATCAAATTTGGCCACAATATACCTTCTCCGTCAGAAACCTCAGTCGAAAATCTAGTCCAAATGTATTAGTGTCATCACAAAAGGAGTCTCATTGACTACATAAAAATCCAAACTACAATTTGGAAGAGAGAATGAACTGCAATGATAGCATCTCCTATGCCTGAGTATAGTTTTAGTTAAGCTCAATACCCGAGGACTAAATCCTCTTACATAAACCCAACTCGATCACCAATGATCAATCAAATCCTTTGCCTGAATGATTATTACATTATTCGCTCGCATACCATTCCCACATGATCTACAATGAGATCTTACATCATATATATACAAACCCTCGACCACAAACAATAAGGTCGGCCACCAGACAATAAAGAAATTACATAATTACAAAACATGTCGGTTTGGGACCAAACAAATAATATCCAACCCATAAGGCATCCAGTAAACACATCGAGAAGTCCAATCCACACGTTACATTAAGTTGGTCCATAACCTAGATAAACTGGACCCAATTTAGGTCCACACACGCTAAAGCAATGATCCCAATCAACCAAGTCTTGAACATGATCACTATTAGCATCCTGAATCTCTACTAGAAGCCGCACCAACACCACTTATGCATAACATCAAGATCTTGAACAAAGCTCTATCGGTGAAACCCTCACTGGATCAACAAACCAAGCTTACCAGCATACATGATAGCATCTAATCACCAAATCAAAACCAATTGACTGAACATGAATCTGAGTAGCATATCTAAGCCAATCCCATAAACCAAACATACCAGATCATCGTGATCTAATCCAACCAAAAACCAAGTAACTTACCAGGACCAAAAGGATATCGGTAAAGCAACCAAAACAGCTAGTGTTGACATCAATGCAACACATAATCAATTCCTCCAAATGGCCAACAAACACAACACAGAACAAGAAAACATTGTAAATCCTTTCCAAGACATCAAAGTGACCAAGGTACTCCTGCACCAAACACTAAGCTCCCGTTGTCACGTATGCAACCATAATTATAGATCATTTTCACTCTGATCACAAACGATATGAGATAATTTTTGCTACCACTTGGACATTGATCTTGACTTTAGTCATTCTAGCACAAATAGTTTTGTCAGTAATGTAGTTTTATGACCCCATCCCTAATGACTGATGAGAGGTCATTGAATCTCCTCTAGCCTCATGTGCCTCCATCCTCCAAATGGTTTGCTATTTAGAAAATTTATCTTTCAAGACTTATTTCATTAGTTGTGAGGAAAGAATATATTCTCCTTTGATGTAAAGTTATTACAAGGAGTGTCAGGTACCACCAATCAGACACTTTACTTACAAATGAGATCATTTTTAGTTTTAAAAATTATGAATTCTTCTCCTCTATGTAAACAACATCACACAAATTTTTAATAGCAAGGGAATCACAACCATCAAAAAAAAAAAAACTACTTTTTTTATAAATGCCTACTCTCATCTATTTGGATCTAAAAAGGTTGTGCTATAATTATCTATAGTGTCATCTATCCAAGTTTCCACCAATGGATCTTCAACAATATGCATTAGCTGCCAACATTCACTCAACAATAAATCCAGACACATTCACACCTTTTATCTTGTCCTGAGCTACATATTTACTTTAATGTGCATCTTCAAAGGGCACAATGTGAGTATCAAGAGGAGAAGAGTAGAATGTCATTAAAGGCCTAAATGTATCTAAAATATACTTTTTTTTAAACTATGCCTAGCAAAAATTTTAATGTGACCAATGATGCTGGCACAACACACCCTTCGACTCCATGTGAAATGCTTTTGACCCAAATCTATAAACCAGTGAGGCCAAAAATGGGGGACCTCATCCCCACACTTCACTTGATCAACCCTGCGATCTCAATGGCCCAACAAAAACACAAGGCATGTGAGCACAGTGGCCTAGTAGAGATTTGAACCTTGGTGGCCACTTCACCAACAAAGTGTTTTAACAGTGACACTACATGTCTAAAGACATCTAAAAGACACTTGTTACCTAACAAGCTCAAAGGAAAATAATTAGCTATTAAAAACATAACTTTGGTCTTGAAGATACATTGCTAGGAAATCTAGTGATTGGTCCTTCAATATAACAGGTTGCTCGTGGGTGAATGAATCTTCAAAGTATTTCCCATGCTACAAAATGCAGAATGAACAAAAAATTTCCTATCAAAAATCCCACAAAGTTAAAAAAGAGGTGGTTCCTCATAGAATAGAAAGAAGAAGAAGAAGACTATTTTAGAATGTTTAGTTGTTTTCCTATTGGTACACTTGCATCCATCTATTTATGATATTGATTATTAGCCTCAAAAAATCAATAGTACGATCAAACCATAAATAAAATGGTTTCTCTTCGTCGTCTTCACCTTATTCAAGAGATTCATCAATTCAAGAAGATCATATAACTCTACATCAATAGCATCATCATGGAATCCTTTTGCAATGTAATACTTTCAGCAACCACCATAGGAATATTTGAGTTTAGCCTTAACTCAAAGATGCATTATCATGTCATAGCTAGTAATCACCATATTTTGTTTCAAGGGCTAAAGAACACTGTTGTGTCGCACTTGAGGCCAATTGAATAAGTTCGATTGAACTTAGTTTAGCTGAACCTATGTGGCGCCTAAATGGCACAATAATTTTGGCCAAAATTAGTTTAGCCGAACCTATTAACAGCACAATAAGTTCGGCCAAAATTAGTTTGGTCGAACCTATTTTGACCGAACATGTCTATGTGTCATGTGATGTGGCAGCCAAATTACCATTTTCTCTGCATTTCTTAAACTTTCCACTTCTACTGTATTTTACTTTAGGTAGAATATATTTTTAGGAAAAAAAATACCCTTTTGTAGAGCATGAAGTCAAGAATCTGGACATAATTTTTTTAATGTTTTAATTAATTTTAATATGTTTTATTTTTTGAACATTGCAAGTAGGTTTTGTAAGTTTGAGAAGAAGCTGATTCGAAATTTAAAAAAAAATATTAAATGATATTAAAAAAATTTACAAAATATGTTTTTCAATAGATGAGAGAATCTTCTCCAAAAGGGTATAATTTGTTTTTTGATAATGATAAATTTAATATATAAAAGGTGATGCCGAATGAAAACTACCAAATTCAGCTATGTTGGACTTTAAAATGTTATTACAAGAAAAATATACATCAAAATTTAATTTATTTTTTTTAAGCACTACATATATATGTCATCTATTTGGAAAATTAAAATTAGGTAAAATAGGTTTGTTTTCATTTTTTTGGTGACGTCGACTAGAACCCCTGATTTTTCAGCAATAAAAATCTATCTTTGAATAATAAAAAATGTACCATTATTTTTTTTAAATTAAAAAAATAACAGACATATAGTTCATTCTATATTTTATCATTTTACATCATTTGAAATTCAATTTATAAATGTCACTTTTATGTGGTCGAAGTTAAATAGTTTTAGTTGCGTTGGCCACTTCCTTTATAAAAGTGTGACACAAGTTTGTGCTTTTACCCTTAAACTTCTTATTGAATATAAAAATGTCTACCAAATATTTCTGGTTTTTATCAACCCTTTCATTATCTTTCCAAAACACTTTGAATTTTTAAATTTCGTTGAAAAATGAATGAGATGTCATGATTTTAGTGAGATTGTATTATATTGGTATAAAAAAATTGTCATTTCAAAATCAAGACCATATATTATTTTTTGTACCAACTCGCCCATGCATCGATTTAGTTCAAAAAATATTCTTCATTTTTTCATTGGCATCCAATATTCCTTGAAGGAGGTTCCATGGATTTTCAGAGACACAAAGATGATTATTATTCTGATACCATATTGAGAATTTGGGTAGAGCCCAGATAAGCTACAAAAATTAAACACAAGATAATGTGTCCTTTTCTTATCTTCCATTCAATACATATTACATATTTATACAATTCTTTAATTGTATTTCATAGGAAACAACTCTATAACAACTGCTAAATATATGAGTTGTTTAAACAATTTGACTTCCTACAAACAAGTTTGTATAATCATTATACTAACCTTATTTAACAAACCATGTGACTAATAATAATATCAAGTTGTTTCTCAAAAAATTAATATCATGACACTTATTTATAATACTTATGTAAACACTAATTCCTTACCAGCATGTGGGCATAAAGAAACAAATCTATACAAAAAAAACCATAAAGTAAAAATTTGTTAAGCATATTTGTAGACCATTGAAGACACACCCACTTAAGCATGTGTTCTTTGTAAGAGGCCTCATTTCATGGAAGCACTTTCATGGCTAAGAGTGCACTTGTAAATGCATTCTCTTTGTTTCCCATTGAAATAAAGCGAAAATAATGATCATAGTGTAGCCCATTTGTAGATCATGTATAAAATTTACTTTAAATGGTAAGTTGTCTCATTTCATTGCGCCTTGGAGGATAAGACATAATGCTTGAATAGATGTTGTCCATTCATTAACTACTCTAAAAGAAAAGTTTGTTTTTGTGTAAAGATAATTGGGGTATAAAAGGGCACAAGATGGCTTGATTTCCACAATCATAAAGGTTCCCATACATATTGATAGGGTACAACAGGCCTTGCCTGGATAAGTAGATAAGGATATGAAACAACCATAGTTACAATTAGATTAAAAATAAAACTAAAATACAAAACTGCATGTGTAGGACAATATTAAGCCTTCTCATGTCATGTATGCTTTTGCATCTTTGTCAAAAGCACTATTGTAGACAAAAGAGAATAGTTTTTATTAATGAAAATTGGCAATCACAAAAACCTTACTCTATTTTATTTCCTCGTGCTCAACTAACATTACTAAACCTTATTCTACCAAAAAATAGTGAAATGGAAGCTTTGCATAAAGACAATGACTTTGCAATGCATATAACAAATATCGTCTTTAAGGCCATAAATATTATAATTTAAGAAACTGTATCTTCATTTGCAGGGTTTGCATAAGAAAAGATGAATAAAAGGTGAAAAGGCTTGTTGTAAAATATGTGTGTATCTCAATAGCTCTAAAAAATATATTGACATACCCATTGGGCTATAGATCACTAAAGAGTTTTTGAGCTTCATTAGACTATTTAGAAAACATTAAGAAAAATATGTTTGCAATAATAAGGTAGTTGGGACCTCCAATTTTTTTTGTTACATTAACAAGCACTAAATAGTTATGGTAGCCATTATGCCAAGCATTGCAATAAATGTCAACTGAGCAACATACCATGAAATGAAATGAAATAATATAGGATAGAAAATTGGGCTATGAATTAGGAAAAAACCAATACTTTATTCAATCATAGAGAATGCATCTCATGAAATGATGCTCGAAAACCATGAACTATTTGGATATAGGTCTTGGACTACATTTTTGTCATAGAGTTTCAAACTTGAGGCAATGGACATGCTTTGGGTGAAATATGCCCTTGTATATGGAAATTGCTCAAAGTTTGAAATAGAAACCTTTGTGGATGAGTATATTCCATTTGATTTTTCATTGCTTGATATGAATACTTGTGAAAATACAAACACATCATCATACAAAGACTTGTAAAAAGTATACAAACTTGAGTTGTAGATTTAGTTTTCCCTTGCTTCCCATGACCAAAACAGTAATACTAGAAACACTAACCATGCCTAATAATGCATGAATGATAGAGAAAGGAATTTTTCAAGCAATTGGAAAACTATCGTGTCCCTTTTTCAAAATTTTCTAAAAATGGCAACTTACTGAAAATAGTAAGTTAGTTGTCCCAAAATAACAAATCAAGATCAGTTCATGGGGGCTTCATTGGATAGGCAATATTATATCACGTGCATTCATATTGGGGGGTTTAAGATCCCAAAAATGAGGGTACAATATATTGCCTATCAATGAAAATAGGGGGCTTTTTAATTTGGGCTATGAAAAAATACAATATTTGGTGAAAATAGGGGAGCTTTTAATTCAGGTTGTTTATTAGGAGGAGGTGACAAAAAAGGAGTTTAGGGCAATAATTTATAGAAATAGGGGGATTCTTCAATATGCCATGAACACACATGCTATAACCCAGGTTCACTAAGTGAAGCCCCCGTGGATCAGTTGATGGTTTGGGAAATAATAATAAATTTGGTGTTTTGGTTGAATTAGAATATTATTTGAATACCTTAATATATTTAAATTTAAATATTCTCCCTCCTTTTGGCATGGGGATTTGGGAATCTTCATATGACTTGTCTTTTTGTCAATTAGTGGTTTTGACAGTTTTGAGAAATGAGGAGTTTCTTTGAAAGTTGTAGAAGTCTAGTGACACTTGGAAAAAGAAATTTTTTCTTTCCTTGGGAGTGGGATTTGGGTGCCCAATTTGAATTTCGAAATTAGTTTCTTAGATGCTTGGTTTTGGCTCCAAGTTTTATCATTCTTGTTGCAAATTTTTGTTAAGCTTTTGCTTGTTTCTTCAGTGGTTGATAAACCAATGGAAAAGGGGACCTTTGGATAAGATATTTATGGTTTCCAAGGTGATCTAAGGATGAGAGTTAGAAGTTTACTAGGTGAGATAAGGACGAGAGTGAAGGATTGCCAAATTATAATCTCATTTAAAGATTATCATTGTGCTAATTAGTAAAGGATTTATTTAGTTTTTCAATTTGTTTGTAGTAAGTTATTTGGTTTTGAGTATTGTTTGTTGTAGAATTCTATGGTAGCCTTGAGGTTGTGGGTTTTCTCCAATTAAATTTTATTTTACTATTAACTATTTTAAACTTATTTGTGAAGCTTATTGAAGTTACTAATGTAATTGTGTATTTGGATGTTATTTTATATGTAGCTCTTTGGGTTGTATGATTGTTGTTAGTAAGAAATAATTTTTTATTTACCTAATGTAATATATGAAATATTCAATGTTAAACTATTTTAAGAAGATCTATGGTGCAACCATAACTAGTGATTCCTCAAAAGAGAACTGACCGGCTCATGCAACAAGAGTAACACAACAGAAGCAACAATAAAACATTGAAAGATTATAGAAACAGATCATATTATCATTTTATAACCTCTGGTAACCAACCGGTTATCATCATACATTCATCATAGAACATTCGGTAATTAACCGATTACATGCAGGCTAACATGTCAGGTACAATCCATTCGGAACTCTCAGAGTCATCTAGATCTCTAATCATGAATCTAAATCCTTATTCTGATCTTCTGCCCTACAAATGATTACATAATAACATATATATACCCTCCAGAACATATCCGGGTCAGCCACAAAAGATTACATTTACCAATGCAAGAAAATGAAACGTGTAAATAGGTCAACCCCAATAATGAAATAAATTCCTCTGGAAAAGAACAACTGAGAAGTGTGGATCAACAAGAAGGTCTACCAAGGACTTAGGAACATTAAGCAAGACCCAAAATACATCCACATGCCAAGAAACCACTCGGAAAAAGAAGAAAACCAATCGGTAAGCCCAAAACTGTCCAGTAACCTAGAAACAGTCAAACCGGAAGCAATATCTTGCCGGGAAAGAATCCAAATGGACTGAGAATCTAGAATTAAGTACATAAACAAGCCTGGAAATCGAAAATTGGATCTGCAATGAAAAGTAAGCCACCACTGAAACATACCAATAAGAACACAAAAACTGCACACAGAACTGAACAAGAACTAAACTGAAAGAATTTTTTTTTGGTTGATTGAAGATTGCTCATAGACCGGGGACGCTCCTGCATCAATTTGTTAAGTCTCTTGCATAAGCAATGTATATTTCATGAAACTTTGGTTCTTAAATTGGGTTATTTGGCAAAATTAAATTGAATATGTTCAAAAGTTTTAGATATGATTTAAATCATTGACTTGGAACATTACAAAGACAAAATCTATACAAAATAAATTACATTTCAATTTTTTTGGATGAATTTAAAATAGATGAAATAGATTACATTACAATCCTATAATCAATGTTGTCACACACAATTATAATTATCTAAAAATAGATCCAACCAGTATTTGGATAAATGCTTTTTTTTCAAAATATCACCACTATGGTATGCAAATACAAACATAGTTCATACTAGATGCATATGCTATTGCATCCTATTGTAATTCGTGCATGACAAGATAAGATCAAACATTATCTCTTGCACTTCACCAAGTGTGAGATAAGTTCAATCATGCATATGATGAGAGATACAATTTATATGTAAACTTGGTAATGTTGTGGTTAACTATCAACAAATGTCTATTGGCCAAGTTGTTCACATTGTTCTCTCATTACCATTGTGTCGATGCTCAAGGAAGACTATTTTCATTTATATTGCCTTATTAAGAAATACATTTTTTATCTTAAGAAGTCCTAAGCTCTTGGAAATACAATAAGAGGATTTTGAAAATATTATGTATGCATATGCAATAGAAAAATACACACAACAAGCAAAATATTTTGAGAAATTATCATTGGTTGAATATACAACCTTCTACTCTACCAATTCAATAAATCCTCTATAAAGAGCAACATTACATATCATACACTATGTAAAATAGAGTCTGCATATTGATCTTCAAAATTGTTGTAGAGAGAAACTTATGTTGTATACCCCTTTTAACCCTAATGAACAAACCTTGCTAACTAGATATAAAACATGGACTACAACATTAAATTCCAATAAAGCACAAATTGAAAACATCAAGAGCACGTTCAGTACACAAATTGCTTCTAAATTGGGTGGGATTGAAAAATTTGATGACAAAACCTCTTCAACAATAGACATTGGTAGTAAAATTGATGCAAATGAGGAGTGAAATCACTAGAGAAATATGGCATAATAATGGACCTAAAGCATACAAAGTTTATAGGTGTCAAGTGCATCTCCATGATCTTGGAAATGACTCATCCATTCTTGCTTAAAAAATAATAATACTTCAATCTACAAAGATAATTGAACACATAAAAACAATCAATAGTAAAGGACACACTAATTTAACAAAAAGGATTGCAACCAAAAAACTATTTTTACTTATTCTGATAGAAAGCCTTGGCATAGGAAAAAATTTCCTAAGAAAGCAATTTTTGAAGCATTTTTTCAATTCTAAGATTTAAGCAAGTTGATAGTGACCCACTAAATCTTGAGTGTGTTGTTGTTGCTTCCATAGGCAAGGTTGCATACAATGCAGGTGACATCATTGCTCTATGTACCATGTAGCTCTTCAAAAATGTTACACTTGGATTCAAACATACTTGATAGATTAAGCATTTGTTTGATCAATTGCATTTTTTTCTTAGTAATGAGGCATCAATAATTGGATTTTGAATGCTATATAATCTTGATAAAATAATTCAATAAATCAAACACACAACAACAAAATCCTTTGAGAATCTTGATATCATATTTTGTGGTAAATTCTACTAAGAATAGCTCATATGTGATGCTTGGATATTTGAAGAACCAATAATACATGATGAGAAAATGTCATTCACATTTTGGATCAACAACATGAAATGCTTTGATTTGCATACTATAATTAGACAAAGAAATCAACATTTCATTCCATACTTAACTATGCTAAGACTTCCTAGAAAACTAATCAAGACATTTTCTATAAGACACCTCCTAATGATCCAAATTTCTCACATTTGTTTTATAGGAATTTGGTTATTGATAAGCATAACAAAAAAGTACTTGAGTTCTTTCCTACAAAGCCTTGTAATATGGAGGCACAAGATAAATAAGGCATGCCCATTGATAATATGCACTTTCAAGGTGAGAAGTCATCATTTCCTAGCATAGTCTTCCCAACGAAAGATATTTTGGTTGAATTGATTGTTGGAAACTTGATACACAAGATTGACTAGTAAATGGTGTAGATGGAATTTTCAAATTGCATACAACTGAACAATAAGAAATTATTTATATTCAATTCAATGATCTCATGGTTAGGAAAGTGCTTCGAGAAAAATGTAGCAAGCTCTATACAAAAAATATATTTTACCTTGTTGGACAACTTAACAAGAATTGTTAGAAAAGTGAAAATAGATACAAAACTACATAAGGGGCTTCACTAGCTAGGCAATATTATATCACATGCATTCATATTGGGGGCTTTAATATCCCTAAAATTGAAGACTATATATTACCAAACTAGTGAAAATAGGGAGGGTTTTAATTTGGGTTATGAAAAAATACAACATCTGGTTAAAATTAGGAGGTTTTTAATTCGAGTTGTGTATTAGGAGGGGTCACAAAAAAGGAGTTTAGGACAATATTTTTTGAAAATAGGGGAATTCTTTAGTATGGCATAAACACACGTGATATAACCCAGGTTCACTAAGTGAAGCCCTCGTGCAAAACTAATCACTCGAGCTCAATTCTCTTTGCAAGTAGCATCTATGTGAATCATCTATAGAGCACAAGGTCTCAGAACGAATGCACTTTCTTTTGACCCTTCTAAGGTCTATCAACATGATATTGTTTACACCACTCTATCACACATCTAAAGAATTGAATCATTGTATTTGATCCACAAATTGCAATAGTGCAATTTCAAGTTGTCAAGTTCATAATGAAATACAATATCTTCTAACCATTTAATCATATGCTCTTTGAATATGCAGAAATTTGCATTGCTTGCATAGGAAATAACTTGTGACCATGATTTTCTTGGAGCAACTATGCTTTACTTCCAAGAAACTAGAGACAGAGTGCTTGATCATGCGAATTTGCAAAATGGAACATTCAATTGTCATTTTGCATTAAATGTTCATGGTATACTAACATGCTACCAAAAAAGGTCTCTCTTGCAAAAAAAAGAGACTTTTGCAACAAAGCACATAGAATTAATGACTCCAGGTCTATTGCATCTTGATTATTCTCTTTGGTTTACAAATTTTAATTTGAAACCAATTAAACCCATTGTTGAGCTATTGAATATGATAGAAAACATTGTCAACTCATTGCCACCCAATTGCAAATTGATCTTTCTAGGGACTTCAACATTGACATGGTACACAATAAAAAACACAAATGCTTAAATTTATAGATCATAAACTTTTGTTTGTTGTTAGACAAACCAACTACACTACAAGAACTTTTTGAGATCACTTTTGAATATTTGGCATTGATGTTAACATTGAAAACTTTACTATGCTAGACATTTATTAGATAGATCACTTTGCAATCTCTTTGCACTTCCCATATAGTGCACAGAATTCCAATTTGCTTGTTGCATTTGATAATGCTCAAAATAATTATAGGTATTATAGCCAAAATGCAAGTTGCTAATTTAAATTATCTATTACTTTGCAAACCACCGAAAATTGAACTGAATTGAATTATGTCATGCTCCATTTTTTTTGTTCCAACAATGCAAACAACACATAGAATTGCTAATGGTGAATAGAACTGCAATTTTCTTGTTGTAATTGACTATGCTCAAAACAAAGATAAGTACTATAGCCAAACGCAAATTGCTAAACTAAATTATCTATTTCTTTGCAAACCACAAAAAAAATGATGTGAATTATGTCATGTGCTCCAAATTTTTTTGGCTAGCCCTGTACAAATTACACACAAATAATTGCTAATGGGTATATGCACTAACTAGAAAACAATGAAATACTATAGTAAGCATGATTGAAGTCGTTTGTAGTTGAAATTATACAAATACTTTTGCACACTTTAGTTACTCTCTAGATTACCAATACTAAAGATGTGTTTTTAATTTACAAATATACTATAAACACGGCTACACTTAAAATATTGTTGTCATAATTATGATGCAAGAACATTTAAAACAGGTGTTGCTGCCCTTAGCCGCTTTCATTGACATTTGTTTCTTTTCCTTTGCATAAAAACCATTCTTCTGTTTATTATGTCCATTGGTATTTCTAACTAAAAGAGGGGTAAAAAATTTATTCAAACAACAAAGAGAAATAAACAAGCACATGAGCCATATCAGGAGGCAACTGCCCCTTATCCAAAATATTCTAATCCTGCATTTGAACCGACATCCATTTGGCCAAACAATCAACAACATCATTCCACTCCCTAGGAATGTGTGTGAAGGTAACATAATCCAAGGAAGTACACAACAGAAGAATCTGTCGGATAACCAAAGCCAAGTACCAACTAACATCCCCAAGCTCTAGCCTAGTCAACAGAGTCACCACTACTTGAGAATCCGACTAATAAATAATCCTACACCAGTCAAGAGCACAACAACGCTGAACAACATACAAGATTGCAAGAGCCTCCATCAAATTATCAATATGAAAGCCCTTATAAATAGAAAAAATAAACTGGACATCACCAAAACTATCTCGACCAACCCCCCAATGCCAGCATGGCCAGGATTTCCCCAAAATGGGCCATCGGTGTTAAGTTTTAAAACTCCAGGAGGAGGGGGTGACCAGTGACCCTCACGATTGATCTGTTGCACAAGATGTCTACACCTCCTCCTGCTATGTTGCCTAGAAATCACTGAAGCATCTCCTTGAGGAGGAAAAGTAAGATGATTGCAAATAACAACCTCCCTTGGATCCACACCACCTATCACATCACACTTGGCCAATGCAATCTCTCGAAGAGACTGCATAATTTTCCACCACAAGTGTATAGCACCCATTCTAACATTCTGAAAAATCCTCCAATTCCTTTCCAAACACATGCCAAATGAGAGAAGAAGGACCAAGAGCCCAAGCCACCTAAAGAAAAGAATTTTTAGCAGGGGGTTTACCCAGTGGGCCCAAAACTCAGACAAAGAGGAAACATGCCAGACACTCCACCAAAAGTGCACATGTTGCCTTTTCTCTTGAGGGATAAGTAGAAAAAGAGGCAATGCAAAGCTAATAACTCTTTGCTTGTTTCTATATAGTGTTCTCCATTTTCTTGGTGCTACAACAACTTTTTCTCTATCCATCGCTGTAATATAATTTTTTTGTTACATTCTTTGTACAGTAATATAGACATGGTTTCTCCGAAAGCAAACTCCAACAATTAGGGCAAAGAAAAAAGGCAAGTGGTTTGCAAGAACTTTCTTACATATGATGCAAGGTAATATTTCTTGACAGCTATACTCTTTTGAATGACATCTCATGATTATCGATTAAAGGTATAATCTCCCCATGCATTAGATTGTTTAGCTATTGCTTTTGAAGGTGACATTATAGTGATCTATGGCCCATAGAAAAATGCTACAATGCAAGCAAGAGCAAAAATTGTGCATGTTGACCTTGTTGACAAATACAAGAAAATGACAATAACTGCAAACATCAACAAGTTGATTGACACATTTTTCCATAATTGTCTCCCAATGCAAGCATCCATATTACAAAGTTTTATAAAATTCAATATGAGAAAGGAGATGTCGATTATTACCTAGTATTGAATTTTAAAATCTCTATTGAAACCATTGACAAAGTCTACAAGAAGCCCAAGCTCACACCTGATATAGCCATCTACCAACTCGCTCAACCAGATAGTAGCTACTCAATTGTAACATTTGGCCCTGTTGTGATTGCATAGCTTCAAATGCTAAACCGATACAAGCTACATATTAAGGGTGGAGACTTACAAAATGATGTGGCTACTATAACTCTTTTTACATAAAATTTAGAGCAGATTTTATAGCTATTGCATTATAAGTTCAACTAACAACTACAATTAATGCATTTTGCCTATTTCATAGGTTGTGGTTTCTAGCAACCATGCTAAGTTGTATGCCACACTAAAGCAAATGTTTTCTTCAGCAAGAACCTTCGTAGATGAATTGAATGATTAGTAATCTAAAGCTTTTCTACACACGCTTGATCAAATGTTTAGGCAAGTGTTCAACAAACCTAGTGTTCATAACAAGTATTATTATTGACACACAGTGTAGGAAAAAAATTTAAATAACCTTGACGTAACGTTCACTTTTCATGCTAGGTGATCGATAGATTCGATACAATGAAAGAAAATAAGGTCCATTCGGCCCATACCAATCCTTTTGCATCCCATGCCACCAAATAGCTGTTTTCTTGAGTGAGCCTTGTAACTAGGATAGTGTTCATTGCATAGCATGTGCAACAACAACAAAGTTTACATACCAATACTTTTTGTAATGTATAATTCAATAAATAAATGGAGTTGTAGATTGCTACTTGCACAAAGAGCTTTTACAAAATATATTTCCTTTGAAAAACCATAGAGAAGACATCTCTGTAGTTGTGTTCCTTTTGTAGAGATTCTAAATACATGGCCCCTTTACACTTGGAATGCACAGCTGTATCATTGGGCTTATCGAAGAAGGAAGTAGTGGTTTAATTTGACATTTATATAGACAAAATTATCTTTTGCAAAGACAGACACTGTCTCTGTTTAATTTTAGGTAACTACTTGAAAGTTATTTTCCACATCAGATGAATTTTGCAACTTGAATTAAGCATTACAAACTTCTTTATTTCTACTTATATCTTGCTTTCCCATTTTTCAACTTGGCTAATTAAAATCTTAGAGATTAAAGCTGGTATTTCATGTATTTTATAGACAATCAGCTGAGTTCATTGCTATAATTTATCAAATCTGATCATTACAGAATATTTGCCATTTGACACTTTCCACTGTATGGCTCATGCGAATGCATTCACACTTGAATAATTATTCCTGTTTTTTTCATTGGTTAACCTATTGTGGAACTAAATGTAATGACTGTATTTGCATTTTCTTAGCAATACCTCTGATTTTTTGCCTTTGATTCTTGAAAATAGAACAGCTCAGATACTTTGTATTTCCATTGTAAAGTTCAGAATGAGTATATATAATAAATTTTGTTTTTGAAGCTTACTTTGTGATACACTACAGTTTTGTACTTGAATTGCAATCATGAACAATAATCAGTAAGGCCAATTTCATTTGTTCAAAACACTAGGTAGTGGCATGTTATGAACACACATAAAAGTTATTATGTTAAATGATTTGACTCTATTTATGTTATGCACAATATTTTAAATGATTTTGCAAATATTTTTCAATTCCAAAGAATATTTGAAACGTTGGCTTGCACTGCATACCATTTTTTTGGTTCACCTCTGTCTGGGAAAGTACACTGCACTTTAGGTGCATGCTTGTGGCCGATCTTGACTGTTGCATAGTTTACAATGTTCATGTATGCCTATATGCATAACCTAGCAAGGGCCAGATAAAACCACCATTAATTGTTCTGTATTTAGATTTCATACCAAGCTAGGGTTCCATTTGAATCTGTAAGTGAGAGAGCAAAAAAACAAAAGTCTATGTTTGCTATCATTTTACATTTATGATGGATGTAATGGAATTGTGTCTGCATGTAATTAGTAAAGCTATTTAAAACTTTTCTCATCCTCTTCGCCATTAGAAAAACATTTAGATAATTGTGCACAAATGAAAACCCTAAGGAAATTAGGTATTGGTGAACCGCGAACTAGATAAACCATTAATTTCCACACACTTGAAAATTAGGCAGAAAGCAAACCTTAGCAAAAGTCTATATTTTCCATTTGACACACTTGTCAAGGTAGCGCTAATGTCTTTTCGTTGAAAAGTTTCAATCCAAACAAGGGGTGGCAAAACCAATCTCAGCCATAACTATAGTAGCTACAATAATGCAGAGGTGAAAAGCCACTCGAAAATACTACCAAGTCAAAGCTGCGTTAATCACTAGATAGTGTGAAGGTGGATCGATCGACGAATGTATAGAAAACTATGTTAGTGTTTGATGTTGCTGTCATATGCTTGTAGCAGTTTCCTTGATCTATCACGTGATAAATTCAGAGAGCAAGTTTGATGTGATTTAAGTATTAAATAATTAATGGCGGTTTTATCTATTTACTTATCTAAGCAAATGTGAGCATTTTAGTTTATATTACATTTGATCACAGCTAGCTCGTATAAAACAATCTAATCTATTTACTTGTTCATATAAAAAAGTTTGATGATCTTGGTCTCTTCATTGTCTATGTCTTATTGTAAAAAATTCGAGAACGGCAACTTCGTAGTTGATCATACTTCATAGTAGCTAGTCTTATTGGTTTTAACCGGCTTTGTATTGCTTTGTAGCTCCACATCTGTAGTTTTACTGTGTATTTGATTTGAATTATAATAATCCTGCCTTACAAATACAAAATAATTAAAAATAATATTGGAAATAAATCAATGTGGGTTCCTACTAAATCCTAAGATGTTCAATTCTTCTCAACAAACAAAGGTTGTCAATAGTTTGAAAACTTTAAACTTCAAATGATTAATTTGCTTTTTTTTTGGTTAAGAGTATGATAGAAATGCCTATTATAATAAATGCCTATGACATTCCTAGATTACTTAAACAAATCTATTTGTTCTTCAAAATATTTGAAACATGTCCATACCTTTTTCACCCTTCATACAAAATATATGCTTAACACATAATACCCAATACCTCAAAGCCATAGTCGAAAGCACACAAATACTTGGTTGCAAGCACCAACAAAGAAGATTAGAAAATTTACTTTATTCTTTGTTCGTCCTATTCCCTATTGGATGGTTTTTGGTAGACATTGAATCTGAGTATGCAATAAGTTTCATCATACCAATACTTGTAAATATCTGTAAATTTGTTGCATCTATAATTCACATATAATCATTATGTGGTACTGATTAAATGTTATGAATTACACATGCACCAAATTGACATATATTTACAACAGGTATAATGAAGATGGCTACATATTAAGATTCATTGTCTACCATTGCAATAGTTTTCAATAAAAGCTATTAGTTCAATAAAAAGTTATCAAGATTTTAAGGTGTATATCTATTTTTGTTTAAATTCTGTGTTGGCTGCAATGATAGGCTACCTTTCATTGGGTACCTGGTCCTTGCCTGAATCAATTAGAAGGGATATTGTTGTACTTACAATTTAAAATTTAACATCTTCTTTCTATTAAACTAATTGGATTTCCAATCCATGATGTTTATTGGAAATGATTTTTAGATTCAACTATGTAGAACCCAAAAATTCTTTGATAGAAAAAAATTCTATACCATTGAATCCAGAAATCACTTACAACAAACATTCACTATTGTTCCACCTAGAAAGATGTTACTGTACTAATGATACTATTTCCATGAGGATACTGCACTCCGCTTACTTTACTTTTAGGATAACACTTCTCTTGGATATTTCTGCCCTTGTAATGTTGTTCCTACGGGTATACCCCACCACTACTTCTGGGATATAGCACCCCTACAATGATATTGCTAAACTTATAATACCGCTCTTAGAGGGATATAACACTCAATCTACTTCTGGGATGTCACACTCTTGTAGGGATACTGCTGCAGTTATAATGCTACTCCTGGAGGGATATTTCACTCCTACTTCTGGGATATCATGCTCCTATTTCTTCAATATTTCACTTACAATATTACTCCTACAGAGAAATTGCACTCCTACTTCTAGGATATCACACTTACATATTTGAATTACAATATTGTTCTCAGAGGGAGATCACACTCCTCCTGGGATGTCGCACCTCTGCTTCTTCAGTATCTCGTTTACAATGTTGCTCCTATAAGGATACCATGCTCCATCTTCTTCTAGGATACTACAACAGAGAAGGAAAATTGAAGTTACCAGACACCATGGATCAAGAACAAGAGGACCCTAATCAGCAAGTTGAAGGTGAAGATCCCTTGTTTATGACAAACGGTTGTGGGTACCAACAAAAGACCGATGAAGCAGAGCTGGAAAAGACACCTTTTGTTGGACATGCTAAGCTTGAGATGAAGGAAGAGGTGTCACAATTTCGAGAGTTGTTCGAGGATCATCCATCCAAGTTTTCGGTATGGAAGAAATTGAACATTGTGATGATATTCAATAAATTATTTACGCTATTGTAAAGGATGCTTCAAATAAGATTGACTCCCATGAGGAGGAATTGCACGTACATCATAAAACCCCTGATGGTATTGAAGAGATGAAGGCTATACCTCATAGAGCGGGGCAAAAGGGTCGCTTCCTTCATCACCAAGACCATGCATATGTAATGGTGTGGGATCCAGGTGATAGCTAAGAGGTGTAAGGGATTCGAGTCTTTGGGATTACCCACTCATCAAGGTTAAGGGTTTAGCAACATACATAATGGTGTACTATCAAAACTGCTGAAAAACCTTCTATATCTGCAATATCTGATTGAACCAGCTGGGAGAAGGCTTTCAGCGGAAGCCCTTCTGGAAAAATCATATTTTCCTTCAACTGTAAGACCAGCTTACTGGATTCCTATATCTGTTTACATTCGAGAAAGAATTGAATCGTCCAGTGGAAATCGGCGACATTACACTGTCCAATTTTCTATTTTAAGCGCACTGACCCATCATCAGACATGAAGCCAAAATAGAGTTAAATAACTGTGAACAAATGCTAGCTTTAACATATAATTATTACAGTTTTGCCACCACAGCTTGAATTATAACAAGAAATCAGGGTATCCTTGCAAAAGAAAATTTGTGAATGGATTAAACAAATGAACTAAAATCTCCATCCTTAATCATTTAGCTACTTACATCAAATAACATAGCTAAAAAGATGCTGATTCAGAATCCATTGTTTGTAGAACATCCGAGCAAAACATGTACCATTAGTGAGAAATCATGATCATTCATCCATGATCTTGAGGGTGACAGGGTGCATTCATTAGATAAATGCTTCCTTTCTATAAATATTTTGTACCTTCATTTGGCAGTTACAGAGTTCAGCTTTGTAGAAAATTGAAACACAGAAACAGAGGAAAAACAGAGTACAAATTTACACACACAATATTCTTATATTTATTCATGCACAGCTGATTATATCTCAGAAGTTTTTCTCAAATTCGATAAGTTGTATCAAACAACAATAAACCTCTCTTTCTATAGAGGTCATATCCCTTTACTATAAATTATAATCATGCAACTAAAAATAGACAATGCACCTAAAATAGGAGAGAACAAGACTCTTTCAACATGCATTGCATGCACCGTATTTTGTACCTGACATATCTAAAAATAAATCAATTCCAGATTAAATCCTAAATTAACTCACTAAAAAATATAGCTAAGCATTGTCTTCAACGAACTTCAGCATGTGGTAACTGGCTGAGTATTAGGTGCATGATGACGAGGCTAAGTGCATGGCGATGAGGCTCATGCGTCACATGCCAACATACTCCCCCTTGATGTTGAGACTTACAATCTGATCTCAAAGCTTGGACAAACTGGATCTTTGCAGCTTGATGTGACCTTGTTGTATAAGGGAATTCAATGTGACAAAATCCAAAGATTTGCAACTCACTATGCAACATCAGTCATAGCAAGCAGTCATCTGCTACTTGACTCAAACATCCAAACTGTGTTTGATCACTTCTTTTGCTCACATGCAAACATTTAGGCTTATACAACCTTCTGAACATATTCGTCAACTTTTGCCAATAGGACCCATCGATCCAACCATAATCAATCTGCATACAACCTTTCTTAGATTGTCCATTCATCTCTCTATTCCAGCATGACTTTTCACAATGATTCTTCAACCCACAAATTGAACAAGGGTGAAGATCTCAACAATTTTATGCTTTATGTCCTCCTTTGTGACAATGGGATCACGGAATTCTTTCAACTGATTTGCACGAGCTTGTAACACTGGCAACATTAGATCTCTCTTTCTTTCCATATCCTAGGCCTTCATACTTGGGACTCATAACTAGCTAAATGGACTCTTGAATTCCTTGCCCATGCTTTCCTAGTCCTCTTCCTTTGTAACCCATTTTTTGCATCATCTTCCAACCAATATTATTTTTCAAATAACCTTTGTTTTTAATATCACAACTTGCACCTATGCATGCAAACACATCCTTACTTTCAACTTGACCATCTTCACCTGAACAAACATTAGCTACATCATTCATATCAACTGAAGGACACAAATCACTCGTATCACATGCAACATCACACACTATTGGTTTTACTTTCAAACTCTCATTTTCTTTTTTCAACACTTCTAGTCGTTTCTCCAAATCTTCATTTGCGCTCTTAACTTTCAACAATTCATTTTCAAGAGTATCATTTTCACAAAAACAGTCATAGATATCCTTTCTCAATTGCTTTATAATTTTTGTCAATTCTGAATTACACTTTTTCAATTTCATCAATTCTTCATTCAAGAGATCTTTTTCACATGTACCAAAGAAATATTCTCTTTCCTCATTGGTTTAACAGATTTTCCCATTAAAACAAATTAAATTTACCCGATACTGCTTGCTAATCTTTTTGTTTGATTGTTTCTTCAACAACTCTAAGCACTTCCTTTACTACTGTCGAAACAAAAGAAAAAGCTCTCTCTGGTGACTTTCTTGTCACTCTCAACTACAACTTCCCTTTTTCTACTACCCTCATAGATTAATTGCAACCTCTTATCTTGACAACTTTTGCTTATTCCTCCGATCTTTGTTTTAGCAACATACATACCATCCAAACATATTATTGAATCATCGATAATTTGTGCTTTCCAATTACATTCAAGAAAGATTTACAAGTTTGAATGTTGTTGCCTCCAAATTTTATTTTTTAATTTTTGGTTAATTTGGAAATTATAAGTCTGGTCAGAATTTCAAGACTCATCTTGAACATTGTTACCCTTGCATTAACACAAGTGATCCAAACTATCAGGTTTAATGATCGAGCGAAATCACAAGGTCTACCAACTCAATGACTGAGTGAAGATTTGAACTTTGATGGATTTGTTACCATACCATCATCACACCACACCCTTAAAAGCTATTTTTTAATTTATTATTCTAATTCCATTATATAAAAATGAAATCTTATTTTTTTAAATAGTGGCTTTTATTTACACAGTCCTTCCAAACATCTGTAAACTCTTAGACATTGAGAAGTACTCGCTCAAAAATAAATGTTCTCTACTAAGACCTCATTAAGATCAGTTCAATGTCATAGCCAACCTATCCTGATAAACCATATAATTAAAATCATTTTGTTCCTTTGATAGAAATCTCTCAAACTATTTATTATTCCTAACTTCAAGATAAGCAAGCTTTTCATCCATCCATTGTTTCAAAAGCAACCTCTCAACCCTTAACTTCAAAAGCTATTCCGACGAGATAAAAATGAGCTCTACTAGGGTTTGAGGTTGTGTATTGCTTTTTTTCAGACCACATTTACTGTGGGACTCTAGAGTTTATTATGGGCCCGACCAACTTTAGCCCAACAATTGATGTTGGTGTTGGAGTTGTTGCGATGGACCCTCGTGGCACCTCAGAACAAGCGCCCTCGCAAATTTGTTTTGAAAGTGCTTCACGAGGTATGTCCTCACCTAATGTTGTGCTTCTTATTCAAGATTTTGATAATGCCTATGAGTGGCTTAAAAAATGCACTTTGATAGGTTATTTTGTGGGTAGAATCCCTCCTGAAAGCATGCTTCGTGACTGGGTTGCCAAAGCTTGGTCTCCTCATGGAATCCGGCTTGATGGTGTCCAAAGTCTCACTAAGGGCTTCTTTTTGTTTCGCTTCTCGAACCCTTCCTGTGTTGAGGCTATCCTCTCTCATGGGCCATGGACCGTTTGGTCTTCCCTTTTGGTTTTCTAGTGTTGGTCTCGAGACCTTTCTGTCTCAGATGACAAAAAGTTGTGAGTCCCAGTCTGGGTTGAGTTCCCTAGTCTTCCTTTTCCTTGCTGGCCTTTTATGCAAACTATTGCTCAATCTGTTGGCAAAGTTATTTATCTTGAACCAGACCATTTTTTAAATGCTCACCCTTGAAAGAGGGTCTGCATTGAGGTCGACCTTTCCCGCGACCTTAAAGAAACTGTTGATATTCAAGTGGGTGGCAATACCTTCACCTAAAAGGTGCTTTATTTGAACCTTCCCAACACTTGCTATCGATGCCAGTCGACGGAACACAAAATCAAGGATTGTCCCTTGGCTATATCGAAAATAAAACCCCCTATTAAGGAGACCAACTCTTGACCTGTGGAGGGAGCTAAGAAGGATGAATGGACCACTATGGTTCACAAAGGCAAAAACTCTCTGGCTTCTACCCAAAAGCCACCCGTCAGATCAAGTTCTTAGCTGACGGTGGAGCCTCCTACATAGACATCGTCTGCCCAAGTGGTCTCTACGTTGTCCGCTTTGGTTTCAAACCTTGGCCAACAGGGGAAGGATTCTTTTGAGGGTGTCGCTCGACCCCCTTGGGCTCGCACTCCCTCAGGTTGCATCTACGATTTCATATCCACACTCTCTACGCCGCTCTCGTAGCCCTTTTGGGCATACTGAGATTGCAGATGGTGGTTCAGAAAAAAGATGAGTTATTTCCGATGGGGACTCTTCCCAATCTCAACTCAGATTTTTTGCACAATAGCTTCTCCTCTCTTGGGGATGAGGATGACATGCAAGATTTTTCATGAATTACATCTCATAAAATGTTTGAGGTCCCACAAACCTCACCAAAAAGTATTCCTGTTAGAGATGTTCGTCAATGTGTTTTAGGCCTGGATGTTCTCTACCTTCAAGAAGTTAAAATTGATGGTTTCATTCTTACTACTACATGCCGTGTTTTTGGTCAGATAGCCTTATTTTTTCTTCTCAGCATGAGGTTGGTCGAGGTGGAGTTGCTACTCTCCTTTCACCTTGTTAGCTTTCTGCGGTTATTTCTCACGGTTTTGATCCCATGCAGCACACTTTATGGGTTTTGTTGTCAATTGATAATCATTTCGTTGGGATTGTTAATGTTTATGCTCCCAATGATGTGATTGATAGATCACACTTATGGTGTCGGATTGCTAACAATTTGCCACCTGCAACTTGGGTCATGTGTGGTGACTTTAATATGGCTGAGGTGGTGACTGATAAGAACGAAATTTTGTCTTTTCAATGGACAGCTGGTGAGAGGGAAACCTAGTACTCTATGCGTAATAAGTTGGATCTTTTCGCCCCCAAAACCAACCATCTCCACCTAGGTGGGGTTTGGCACACTTGGTCTAATTTCAGAGCTAGCTCAGACAAAATATTTAAAAGGCTTGATCATGCTATGATAACTGCACAATCTTTTTTTTCTTTTTCTAAAGATCAAGATCTGTCTGTCACTCATCTCGTTGATGTGACGTTGTCCGATCACTTCCCCATAAATTTTAGCATTGAATGGCAGCTAGCTAGGTCGCTTCCTTCCAAGATGCAGTTTTACCTCAACACGTCTCTCCTACATCATCAAGCCACAATGGCCCACATTCAAGGAGTTTGGAATTTAGAACCAAGGCCTCATCATCACAGTAGTTGGATTGCATGGTGGAATGACACCATTGCTCACTTTGCAAGGTTTTTGTGTATTTATGGTAGATAGCTTGCCATGTACCACAGGTGATCGTATGACGCGACCACCAAAGATCTATGTGCTGCCACAAAAGATATGGCCTCGAATCCTTTTGATTCTAATTTGCAACTTTGATTAGCCCAACTCCATCATCAGAAACAAGTTGTAGATAACTACTCTGCTAGAGAAGCTCAAATCAAAGCCATGTTACATTGGCTCAAGGTGGGTGACAGGGCCTCCAAAGAATTTTTCCTGGCTTTGCGTGCCCGTCATACCTCTATAGGGATTAAGAAAATCAAAGAAGGGCATATTGTTCTCACCGAGTTGCCTGATATTCTGCGAGACTTTATCCGTCATTATGAGAAGGTGTTCATAGCGCAGGGAAACTCTCCAGCCAGAGCCCAAGCTTTGCAAGATTGCTTAGTTGTTGTTCCCAAAAGGCTTTCTGAGTCTCAACAGACCTTTTGCGATCTCTTACTAACCACTGATGATCTCAAGGAATTCATTTTTTTATGGCGGATGATAAAGCCCCTGGGTGTGATGGTTTCCCTTGTGAGTTCTACAAAGCCCTTTGGCCTTGTGTTGGTCTTGACCTACATAAGGTCTACCTTGAAGCTTTTCACTCCCAGTCCTTGGGAATGATGCTTAACTGGGGTAACATCAAATTTATCCCTAAGGCTGGGGATCCGGAGGACATTTGCAATTGGAGGCCTATTACCTTTCTCAATGTCTCGTATAAGATCATTGCCAAAGCCTTGGCTCTCAAGATTCGTCATCTCTTGCCCTTGATTGTTCATCTGGAGCAGACTGGATTTATCAAGTCCAGGCTTATTCTAGATAATATTATTGTTGTTTGGGAATGGATGGACTGGGCCCGATGCTCCAAATAGCGGAGAGTCTTCCTTAAGATTGACTTTGCTAAAGCATATGATCGCATTGAGTGGCCATTTATTTTGGCTATGCTTATTAAAGCTCTTGGCTTCAATCGCAGATTCATTCAATTTGTCCAAATGTTATTCGGAGATGCCTCGGCCTGCATCACCATCAATGGCTATTAGTCTAAGGCATTTGGTCTTTTCAGATCCATTCACCAGGGCTATCCTCTGGCTCCTGCTTTATATGTTCTTGTGGCGGAGGGTTTTGGGTACTTACTTGCTAACGCCATCTCTGTTGGGCATGTCCATGGAATCTCCCTGCCTGAATCACCTTCTCAACTTGTCAATGGCCATTTTGTGGATGACTCCTTTCTTACTCTCATTGAGGAAGAAGATAATGTTCAGGCTACTCTTCAATGTCCGGACACTTTTGCTTGGCTTTCAGCTCGACCATTCAATGGCACAAGATGCAATGTTATAGGCAGTCTTTTCTTCCCACCCCGCCTTGGATTCTTTAATATGGATGAAAATGGCTTCATCATGGCGAATTTTTTTTCTTTCTAGGCATTCCTTTTGTCTTTCAAGCTTGGCCTGTGGATCTTTGGAATGTTGTTTTAGCCAAGATTGAGAAAAAATTAGCCTATTGGATAACCAAGCCTTTCTCTCTGGCTGATAAATTTCAAATTTGTTCAAAGGTTTTGACTCACTCATGTCTATTACTCTTCATGTTGGGCTCCTTCTAAGGCCTCTTACATGAAGTTGGAAAGACTTTTGTGGGCTTTTCTTTGGGCCTCTGGTTCCGACCATCAAGGTTTTCATAGAGTTGCTTGGGAGTATTGTTACCTTCCCAAGAAGTCTGGAGGGCTCGGCCTTATTTCTACCTAGAAACAAGGGCTTTCTTTATGTGCTAAATGGATCATCAGAGCCTTATCTAGCGACGAGGCTTGGAAAATCCTTCTTTGGCATTGCATTTCTTCGGGGTTTCCTGCCAATAGGCCGGCTTGAAAGGGGATTGATTTGTAAACCCTGCTCATTATGAAAGACCCAGTTTAGATCCAGGGTAATTTTGTTGTTAAAAGCAACTGGCGTGCTTGGGAAGCTATTAAGTCTTGGCTTCAATGGGTGGGTGATGATTTTTGTGATGGGATCTCCATGAATCAACTCAACCTTTGGTGGTCACCTCTTTTTTAGGTGCAAGGGTTACCGCTGGCCAAAATCCAGGGTGTTAGTACTATGCGTTTTCACAAATGCGGCATTCGAACACATAAGGATCTATTTTCTAGAGTTTCTATGAGTCTCCGATCATGGGATGACCTCCAGGTCCAATTTCGTCTGTCTGGACCTGATCGGCAAACTTATGACCTTCTAGTTTCGGCCTTACCCTCCCATTTGTTACATAAGCTTGGCATTCAGTTTGTCAGATATTGGTGGAAGGATTGGAAGTGGCATCCTTGGACTCCTTTCACTAGCTACAAGCCCAAAATGGGTTATCTCTGGTTGGTACCCCATTTTCCTATAGTCCATATTCTTAACCAACGGTGGCATTTGCAGTCTTCTCAGAAATCCTGGAGACTCAGGTTTCTTGTTGTCTTCCGCCACCACTGAACCCAAGATTGCACACTTTGCTTGGTGTGTGCTTTTTCAAGGGTTGCCTTTGGGTTCCAGACTTAAGCATTTGGGGGTTCCTAATCCCCGGTGCCCTTTTTGTGGTCACCCAGAAACTTTTATGCACATTTTTTGGTTTTGTAGAAGAGCTCAACAGTATTGGAGCTGGGTCCATGATTTCTTTCGGCCTTTTCGGCCTGAGCCCTTTTCTTGGCATATGGCTCTTCTGAGAGATTCGCCTAGAATCCCCTTCAAGTTTTCCCAGATATGGCATGCTTTAAGAATGGAGATCCTATTTACTCTTTGGAAAGATAGAAATGTAGTTCTTTTTACTCATAGCTCTCTGGATATTAATGTCTCGCTTTATACTAAAGCTTGCATTTGTAATAATGTATTAATGCAATTTCAGGTACAAGCAGATAAAGTGGCTCTTGAGGTGGGCCACTTACAGGAGATCCTTCAACATTGGGGCAATGCCCCTTGTGCGGTTTCCAGAGTGCCGTCAAATTCTATTTCTGCTAACCGCACTCCACCCCGTGGCCGAAGTTCCTCTGCCCGATGTTCTCAGACCCCACGGTCCCAGGCTCCTCGCCACTCCTCTGGTGGGAGAGACGACACGTGGAGGTGTCGCTCGACTTCTCGTCTGCATCGTGGCTCTAGGTGGCCTACTATCACCACCTCCAAGTTTCCTCGCCTGGCTCTAGCTATTTTGCCTCCCAAGCGGGAGGAAGGAGAAGAAGAAAAAGACCCTAAAGATGGATGGTCCGTGCCATACCCGACTCCTGGCCTCGTTGATGTATGGGGCAAGAAAGATGATCCAAATCCTCCCCCCTCGGCTGCCTCTACTTTGGCTGCTTGAGGAATTTTTTTGATGAATAGCTTTGTTTTTTGACTCCGGCTTCTTGCCATGTGACTCTCGCGAGGTGATCTTGTATCCCCCAGCCTTTTTTTGTGAATATGTACTTTAATATTATTATCTAATAGAGAATGCCTATTCATCAAAAAAGAGCAACCTCTCCATCAATCCATTATTTCTTGGAATTGCAACCATTCCGCAACACAACTTTTTTTATGTTCTATAAAAGGAATGGCAATTCTAATTGTCTGCTTTATCTAGATAAGTTGCTATAATATTGTCACATGTTAAAGTGAAATCTTAATAAAAAACATTATTTTTGAGTGAGCGGTCAAAGCTTAAGAGCTCACAGATATTTTCAAAGGAAAAACTTTAATAATAAAATGATTCTGAATATTAAAGAATAAGAAAATTTCAATAATAAAATGATTCTGAAATCTGAATGTAATAGAACAAATATAATGTTTAAAAAATAAATTAATTAAAATAATATATAAATAAATTTAAAAAGTTTTTTTAATAACATTTTATATCATCCACCTGATTGTCTTTCTATCTGATAGGCAAAATATAGGCAAAGATTGAGGCATCTATTATCCTACGATAGAATCTCAACCTCAGCTTCCTCTCCACAGATTTAAATATTGATAAATAAGATGATAAAAAAATTACTATTACCTTTACTAATTATAATCAACTAATTTAATTAAACTCTTTAATAAACTCTTAAAAAGCTAAATCATACAACCCTTTATTTTTGTAAACTCTTAAGAAAACACTAAATTATTTTGTATATACTAAAAATATAAGTCTCTTGACCCCAAAAGGTTCCTAACCGTAATTGGGAAGCACCGAGCAATCCTTCAATAATGAGTAAGAATTCATTTTTCAATTTAAAAAATATGATGAAGGACCTCCCATATTCTCTAGTTGCTCACTCTTGGGTTCTCAAAGAAAGCCTCTGACCATTTACTCAGTATATCTGCTCTAATTTTAGTTAGTTCATGGACTAAATCAAGAAAAAATGAAGATAAATATCCACTTAACAAACACATTATTGTAATTCTTCTGTTCCATTCAAACCCAGTTCAACCCCTAACCCTCTTGTCAACAACGTGTCTGCAAACTTTGCACTGACGTAGGAGAAATTATGATAGAGAGCGATATAGAGTTTTATTGATAAAATAGTTAGTGGAAGGAAGAAATGAGTGCATCGACAGAAGAAGAATAAATAAATTATGATGAGAGCGATATAAAGTTTTCTTGATAAAATAATTAGTGGAAGAAATAAGTGCACCGACAGAAGAGGAATAAAGTAATTATCTGGAAAAAGATAAATTTTGAAAAATGAGTGTTCCTGGCTTAATCCGATTCTGAAGGTGGACTAAGGGGGTAAGAAGAAGCCGATAAAACCTCAGTTCGACAATTGTTAGACATTTCTATTTGAATTCAAAATTTGTTTAAGACATTTTCTAATAGCTATTTAGATACAAAGAAGTTTCCTTGACAATTTTTTGAATTCAAATCCGAACATCTAACAGCTGTAACTTATAATTCTAACAAATTAAGGTTTTATGATTTTATCCAATCTGATGCGGGATCAAGAGGTGATCAAAACAAAAGGGAATGGGAGGAAACCCTCCTCTTTATGGGGGAAGCCGCTGTTGGTGAGTGCATTTATTTAGTATTTTGATAATTAAATGTAAAAACAATTGAGCTTCAATAACAATCTTGAGACTCCTCTCCAAGATCAATATGAAAGAAATTATCATTTGAAATATGATATGGAATCTAGGAATACTATTGAATCTAAAATAACAAGTAAAATCAAAATTGTCTTTAGAGCTAATCTAGTTATTATTCACAAAGGGAAGAAATCCCTTAAATTTATTGTTCTATTCTATTTTTCAAATTGTAAATATTTTTATGTCAATTTTATAAATATATGTCTATTTACATTTTGTATTTGTTATTGGAAATAGCAAAAGGCTGACAAGTGAAATTTTTTAGGATAATCTTTCTACCAGTTAAGTTAATTTCTTGATGATAATTTATATTCTTAATAATTAAAGCTATGAGATTTCCACATTCCATCTTGTATTCTAATGTATTTTTTTGGATTCGACAGTGTGTATTTTTTTCCCATCAATGTTTCAAATCACACTCTGTGATTTATAATCAGGATGAAAAGAATTCCAAAGACATGAAAGATGTTGAGTTGCAGATTTGAGACAGAATATAAAGAGGAGTGGGGTAGGGGAGGGCACGACGATCAAGGAAAAAAGAAAGACAAGCAACACAAACAAACCTATTAAAAACAAAAAAGAATTAAAGAAAATAAATCTAAATAAATAAATATATGTATATGTATATGTATATATATGTATGTATGTATACACACACACACATATATATACACAAATACATATATGTATATATACATATATAGATACCTACATGTACATATAATAATTCTATATATATACCATGGTCAAAACATAAATATCCTTGATTACAAATGTAAACAAGTATAATCCTCTCTAAAAAATAAAATCTTATTGTATTTTATAGCAAGAATGCACAAAAAAGGGGCCCGTGGCCTTAAAATTTAAAGCTAAGGAGCAATAGTCCTAAATGGATGAATGATGTTAGATCCCCAAATTCAATCTATTTCTAATCAAGTGGGGCATTTTATATCCTTGTCCCCACACCCCCATTTCAAAAATTTGGCAAAAACTCTATTGCATTTAACTAAAATACAATTATAAAATTAAAAGAACTCAATATAATTTTAATGGTAATACAAAAGAGCATTTATGACAAACCATAGCTCAATCAAATTTTTTTGAAGTTGTTTGATACAAAAATAGAAATAAAAAAAATCATAACAATAGAACAATGAAATCTTATTCTATAAATCATAGCGACCAAAGAGTGCGTAATCAATACAAATATGATCAAATTTTACCCAAAAACATCATAAAATCTAACAATTTTAATATAAAAAAAATACTCTAGCTTGGACAAATTATAGAGTTCAAAGTAACCATGCATTGATAATTAACTTGTTTTAACAACATATATACTACCTAGAATCATTTATGAATATAGTTTCAACTTCTTACTTAAAAGAGACCTAGTGTTCAACACAAAGTTATTAAGTCTTTTGATGCAAACCATAAAAAACTAATATCATTCAAACTTGTACAAAGGTATTGGGTCTCTTTTTGCCATAGTCCAAAACACTTAATAGTAGCTTCCACTTCAATGGCTTTCTACTATAGCCACTTTCACCTAGGTTCTTCCAATTTTGAGTTTTAAACTATGGCAACCCACTTCATATCCTCTCATAAATAAATAAAAAATGAAAATTATTAATTGCCTTGTTGTTGGATGAACCTATACTTTACATCCCTTTCCATATTCATGATGTAGAATTATTATTTTTTAATTATCCTCATTCAACTCAATTTTTAATCGCATTCATCTTATCCATGTTCTCTTTGACAAACTATTACTTCTCTTCACTTCCATATTTTTTACATTTAAATTTTTACTATACATTCATGATATAATCCTTCACACGATTAGAAAGTTTATGATTTTCATCTCACTAAAACTCATGACTAAACAATTCCCACAACCAATATTTAATTTTAACATGATTTTAAACAAAAAGTTTCAACATGATTATAAACAAAAAAAAATTGTTTGGAAGCACTTAGCTCCTTCACAAGAAGAAGCAATTGATTTGTATTAACTTCATTGTTAGGGCTACAATTTCAACCGACTCCTTCCTCTTCTCATTACTAGCCTACCCTATCCTCTTCTTCTCAATGTTGATTTTCCTTTCATTCCAAATAGCTTTCTCCATTGTCTTCCTCAAGTTGTTGTTGATTTGTCTTTAGTTGGGATTCTAAGTTGCTAGGTTTAGAAGCATCTTTTATTACTTGTTGCTCCTCACAAATAGTATTCTCCTCCTTCTTCTTACTACTGTCACTTTTCTTACCCATCATAGTGAGAACCCAAGGAAATTCACATCAAAATATATAAGAAAATGGTTTAGTTGAATAATGTATAGGTACCTTGTTGAAATCGATTCATAAGTTGTTATAGTAGCTCTGAATTAGTCAGTCTTAAACCATACATTCTAAGCAGTATATTAGTCTTATAGAATGTCATATTAATCTTATAGAATATCAGTCAAGTATTCAACACTTTTAAATTTAAAAATCAAAACTTAATGTGTATGATTTAACCCATCCGCTAAAATAATGAAAGTTTTGAAATACAATAGTATTGATTTCGTCAATACTTTTAAGATGAAACCTGTAGCGATCGAATCCTCCTTTGTTGCTGCCACCTCTGAACGATAGCTTATTCCATTCTTTTCGCATTTCTATGGACGCTTAAGCCTATCCCATAACCGCGCATGCAATGCATTTTGATACATGAAACTTTCTTTATACTTTAGAAGCTACCAGCTATTTAACTCACATATTTCTTAAGAGGAGCTATAACACATTCTCCTACGAGCCGTTTCCTTGCAATATCCTCTATCGATTTAGAAATAGAAAGGTTTCATTATTAAGAATCTGTATCAAACTTATCATCTGTGATTAACCTGCATCTAGTAAGTCGATCTCTCTTTTACTAATTTCTCCTTAAACTTTTCTCAATCAAATAGCATGAAGAAAATGTATTCATATCTTATTTTGTTTACCCACTTTCATAGTAAAATGATTTTTAATAATGAACATGGATGATTTCTCATGAGGAAGGAATTATTACATGGTTTAATATTTTAATTATTAAATAAATCATAAATGTGAAAAAGAAATGGATATAAACTAGATTCTTGTAATAAAAGAACTACAAGCATGTACATATCAACGAGTATTTTTAATCTTGGTGTCTAAGGCATGTTAGGCAAGTGGTTACTTTAGGATAAGATTATCTTAAGATTGAGTTGATGTTACTCAAAAAACTCATAATTAGGAGACTTGGTATATTAAATCTCTTTAATCATTAATTTAAAATTCTAACGGTATTTTGAATGGATGGATCATAAGTTATAAAAAAGATCTAAGTATTAGTGATTAGAGATTGTAGCAAGTTTAGGGATATCATTGGAATAAACTAGAAATGTAAGTATTGCAAACTTAGAAACAAGCTAGGTTTTTCTTTTATGTGATTATGTTTTATTTCTACTCAGGATGATTGACTTATCTATATTTTAGATAACATTAATTAGTTTAGTTAAGAATGTACACACACACATACATATATATACATACATATACATATATGCATATATATGTATGTATGTATATATATATGTGTGTGTGTGTGTGTGTGTGTGTGTGTGTGTGTGTGTGTGTGTGTGTGTACATATATTTATATATATGTATATATGTATATGTGTGTGTGTGTGTGTGTGTGTGTGTGTGTAGTTGGTCCAGTTTGTCATTGCGTCAAAAGACCGATCTATCAATGCCCGATAAAAACTATAGAGATATGGATCACATGGGAGGCAGTTACTCCCTTGTCACGAATCTCGAGGGGAGCGCTAACCATTTTGCCAACAATCTACCCCTCAGCGTTGCTCGAGGGGATTAGAACCTGTGACCCAACACTTTGATATTGTTTGTTGGCCCAATTTTTCATTGCGTCAAAAGACCGATCTATCAATGCCCTATACAATCTATAGAGATATGGATCGCATGGGAGGCGGTTAGTCCCTTGTCACAAATCTTGAGGGGAGTGCTGACCTTTTTTCCAACACATATATGCATATAGCTATACATATATATACATATGTATGTATGTATGTATATGTTTTTATTAATTGCTTTAGTTGTGCATCTAGTCTAGCTAGAGTTGAGCTCTTTTTTAGCTCTTCATGCTTACATTTTAGTTCTTCTAAATTTTTCTTAGGACATCTTTGTGCCTATATGTGTGTGTGTAAACATATATATGTATGTGTATATATACATGTAGATATGTATGTGTGTATATATATATATATGTGTGTGTGTGTGTGTGTGTGTGTGTGTGTGTGTGTGTGTGTGTGTGTGTGTGTGTATGTATGTATGTATCAATTATATATGTATTACTTATACATACATGTAATATACCTTCTTTTAATAAACATTTCTAATTATTTGTGTGTATACATTCATTTAATAAGCTTTCTTCAATTTGCATGCAAATTTTGAATTCTTAGACAATCGAAAACCTTCTAGTTGCTCAATGTAAACCACTTCTTCTAATTCCCCATTCGAAAATGTTGACTTGACATACATCTAATATACCTCGAAGTTATTGAATTTTGATAATGCTAGGAACATTCTTATTGCCTCTAACCTTGATACCAGAGAATTTCTCTTAAAATTAACTCATTTTGTTGAACACCCAGCAGGACAAAGAGGGAGTCGGGGGGGGGGAGGTGAATCATTCTGGAAATCCAAAAACAATTATTAATCAGCTTATTTTATATCAACAATTTAATCATTAGCACATCAAGCAAAAACACATGAACACAAAATTTACATGGAAAACCTAAATAGGGAAAAACCATGGTGAGAATCTAACTCATAATATGAATAACAATGAACTTACAACATTTTAGTCTTGCAGCCAAGGAGAACCAACACTTGAAGGACTTGCAAAACTAAGGTGCACTACTTTAGGCAAGATACAAAAGGACTTATACAGGTGAAGAACACTTCTTCAGGACAAGACACAAATTGATGCCGAAGGACTCATTGTCAATCAACAACGAATGAAATAGATGAACTAAAATTGAGAAGGATTTTCCTAATCATGAAATTTTTCTTAAACAATAATCAAGCTACCAATAACATGACAAATATCTCTGATGATCTCCGTTGTCACAACACACTATCTTGTAGAATATATCAGCTTCAAATCTCTTCTCAAACCAACTTTTGCATCACAACAAACTCAAATTTGCTTGCAAATCATTCACATAAACTTCTCACACAATTCATCCATCCACACATCTTATATATGAGGTACAACATTAAAATCTTAATCAAGGGTCAACCAAAATAGGATAAGCAATAGTACACAAAATAAACCATCCAAACCTAAAATACTTAGATTAGTCCACTCCAAGAGAAAGATGGAACCAAAATATATCATAAAACATCATCCCATGAATGATCTGAAAATACACACATGTTAACATATGTTCCAAAAGATGTTACAAAGCATAATGTGTAGATATAATCAACCAATAGACCACATAACCACTTCCAACACAAAATACTCCATGCGGATATCCACAAACCAAAGTGAGACCCAAATAAATATCTCAACACATACTCAAACCAAAAGAACACGATCCACTAAAATTGCAATGTAGTTAACAACATATCTGAAGGGTACCAAAAGTATTCCAGACCACCTTGAATACATGATGACACAACCAACACCAAAAGAGTATCTAGACCAACCTCCATCTAGATAACCAAGGTCTGACAAAGCATATCTAGACCAATATCCATCCAGATAACTGGGTTTGACATCAATGACAACCATACAATATTATGCTAACAAAAATCTCCAACAATCTCCCCCTTTTCCATTAATGGAAACATGAAAAGATCAATAAACAACAACACCAAAAAAAATTGATAATCTCACAACAATTCTCTTCAATAATCTCACAATAACTCTCTCCCCCTCTAACAACAATGATAAAGGGTGTTGTAAGACAAACAAAAACATACTAACCACTCACACCACTGCTCCCTTGAGAGAAACATCATCATCAATCTAAGAAACAAAGATAAACACTGAGTCTCCCCCTAGAAAGATGCACCACTAAAAATGCATCTAGTAAAAAAAACGAGGGGCAATAACCCGTAACTTCTGCCTGAGATAATCAAAAGTACCTTTCGCCAATGCTTTTGTGAAAATTTCTGCTATATGCTTTGATGTAGAAATGTACTCCAGTATGACTTCCTTTGGATTCGTTCGCTTCTAGTTTTGATTGTGTGTGTTTTTTTGCATCAATGTTTCGGATCACACTTCGTGAACCATCATTTGGATGATAGAAAGCTCAAGGAGTAGAAAAATGTGTGCTGTTGCAGATCTATGTAGGTACATATAGAAGGAAAGGGGAGGAGAGAGGGAAGATGCACACCAACCAAGGAAAGAACCAAAAGAAGAAAAGAAGGAAAATTAAAAATAACCCAAATAAAGACAAAATTGATGAAAATAACAAAAAAGAAGATGATGAAGATGATAATAATAATAACAACAATAATGATAATAATAATAACAACAATAATAATAATAATAAAAGTAATAATAATAATAAAAGAAGTGACAAATGATAAAAATGATAATAATAATAATGATTTCCTTTTTTGCAACCTTTTCCCTCAAGAAATGATAATGAATTTCAAAATAGGTTTAGTTCTTGAATGCATAATTGAACTATTTGAAATGTTTAAGCATTGATATTATCACACCTAATAATAATAGCTTCATCATATACAACTTTGATATCCTTAAGAGTTTGCTTCATCCAAAAAAATTGAGTACAACGAGATGTTGTGGTAATATATTTAGCTTCAGCAATTGACAATGATACAAATTCTTGTTTCTTGTAACTCATCCATGAAACCAATTTGTCTCCCAAAAAGAATGCTCCACCACTTGTACTCTTATTGTCATCAACACTTACGGCCCAACCGACATCTTTATATACCTTCAACATGAAATCTCCATATTTCTTTTAGCATAAACCAAAATCATGAGTCTCTTTCAATTATTTGAAGATCTTTTTTACTACATGATTGAATGAGTTTGCTTTGAACTAGCTTGAAATATTGCAACCAAACATATAGCTTACATAATATTTGGTCTAGCTGCGGTAAGATACAATAGTCCTCTAATCATATATTTGTACTTCTTTTGATCAACATTCAGAGATGCGTCATCTTTGCCTAACTTGCATCCAATAGCTAAAGGGGTAGTAAAAGGTTCATAATTTTCCATATGAAACTTCTTCAACATCTTTTTAACATACTTAGCTTGATAAATAAAATTTCATCATCCAGCTGTGAAACTTGAAGCCCAAGAAAAAATGACATTTTTTCAAACATTGACATCTCAAATTCTTTTTGCATCTCTTCTGCAAATTCTTTGCACAAGCCATCACTTCCTTCAAAGATAATATCATCAACATAAAAAACAACAATCAATAACTTATTGCCTTCAACCTTAAAATAAAGATTGTTATTGTTGGCAGCAACAATGCAGGAAAAATTAGAGGGGGGGGACGGGGTAGGGGGGGGGAATTAGTTTTCACCAAACTCAAACAAATTAATCTCAACTTTAGATCTAATCAAGAACAACAATAGAAAAGATAAAAACCACATCAACAACACGCATAACACATAGCTTTTTGACATGGAAAATTCGGTTAAGGGAAAAACCACGGTGGGAACCTACCTATAATATGATGATACTCTGCAGTAGTGTGTAAATATTACAATGGGAAATGCATATGCATTCAAGAACACTGCCTAGAGCTCACTACTAAAAAACAACAAAGGGATACAACCCTAGGAAGGCTCACTACCTTACAAAGAATGAACAACAATCTAGATTACATAAACTAAAAGAATAACATCTCTAAATGCTTGATTACAGTTTCGGTTAGGCACACTGTCTGCACAACAACACTTCTTTGCTCTTCTCCACTACTAAAAGATAAATTTGCTTGATAACGCATACAATACCCTTACAGATCATAGATACAACCATAGTTACTTGTAGAAACATGTCTTACATTATTACAACACTTATTTATACAAATTATCAACCTTAACCTTAAGGTCGGCTCAATACATAATACCTAGTTACAAAATTACATTGAACACGATACATAAATCCATAATTGGACCAATACAATGTCAGAAAGAACATAGCATGGACCCAAATCAAATCTTCAAACACACAAAACCACTGAATCTCTCTCCAAGATCATCCACAACATGCTAAACCACCAAATATGTTGCATAACAAGAAGAATACCACCAGACTAATAAAATCTTCAGTAATGTGCACCACGATCAACTTGGACCACCAAAATGCATAGAAAACGATCATAGAATATCAACAAGTAGCATAAATTCCACAGCAATAACTACAACAACTTGGATAACAAGAATCATCATTATTTCATCACGAGAGCTCAAGAACACCAACAACAAATTGAAAGATATGCTTGTGAAGTTCCAAATCATGAACCATCCAAAATAAGGACGAACATTAATATCCAAAACACTCAAAAATCCACACAACATCCTGAATCAATTCTGAAGCAATGCAATCCAGAAATCACAACTCTGCAATACCGAACCAACAGAAAAACTAACCATCACACCGGATCACATAACTTGATCGAATCACCTTCCAGAACATTGAAACTCATACTGAATCAACTAGAGATAAGTATCTCAAAACCCATTAATCCGCATCAACACATCTGCAACAGATCGCCCAAACCAACTCTCTGCAACAAACCAATTCTCCGTAATACAGGAATATGTTGACATCAATTACAACAACATATTCCAACAACTCTAATATCCAACAGTCTATAGCACTTTTCTTGAAATTCTGTTGCAACAAATATTTGTCCAGTTTTGCATGCCATGCTCTAGGTGCTTGTTTAAGTCCATACAATGCCTTATTTAATCTGCAAACCATGTCCAAATTATCTAATAGGCTAAATCCATCCAATTGTTCAATGTATACTTCTTCTTCCAATTATTCATTCAGAAAAGTTGACTTAACATCCATTTGATATACTCTAAAATTCTTTTAGGAAGAAAATGCAAGAAACATTTTAATAGCTTCCATCTTAGCAATAGAGGCAAATTTTTCTTCAAAGTCAATACCTTCTACTTGAGAGTAGCCTTTACATACCAATCTTGCCTTGTTTCTTGTGACTTGTCCTTGTTCATTTAATTTGTTCTAGAACACCCACTTTGTTCCTATCACATTCTTATCTACTGGTCTAGGTACTAGCTCCCAATTATATTTCTTCTGTACTTGATCCAATTCTTATCCATAGCTTTAACCTACCTTTCTTCTTTTCTTGCGTCTTCATATGATTTAGGTTCAATAAGTGAAAGAAAACAACAATTAGTTTGCTCATTTACCTCTGTAACACTTGTTTTTTGGACTCCTTTCTTTTGTCTCCAATTATTTGATCTCCAGAATGATTTCTCTGCACATATTTTAGGGTCTTAATTGTTTGTTCCACTTCTTCTCCATCCTCTTCTTCCGCTTCATTTGATTTCTCTTTATTGCTTCCTTCCAAAGTTTTCTTTTCTTCTACAATAGTAGGTATGATCTCAAATTCAGTCACTTGAATAGGTTTTGGGGCAGTCTATTCCCATGCTTCACGTACTTTCACATTTGTACCCTCCACTATCTTGTTCAATCTTTTATTATAACATCAGTAAGCCTTGTTGTTTATAGCATATCCCAAGAATATTCCTTCATCAACTATGGTATCAAACTTTGCAAGGTCATTCTCATCTCTTCTGATATAGTGCTTACTCCCAAAGATTATGAAATATTTCACAGTAGGTGGTTTTCAATACCACAACTCATAGGATGTCTCTGTATGATTTATCCCTATCTGAACCCTGCTAAGAATGTAAACAATAGTTGAACAACTTCTTTACAACAAACATTAGTTAAGTTATCATCTTTAATCGTCATTCTATCCATCTCAATAAAAATTCTATTCTTCCTTTCAACCACACCATTAAACTGAGGGGTTCTTGGAGTAGAAAGATGTCTCCTAATGCCATATTTCTCATAGAAATTGTCAAATTCATTTGAAGTAAATTCTTCACCTCTATCAGATCTTAAACATTTTATTCTAGCATCAACTTGATTATCTACCATTGACTTGAAAACTTTAAATCTTTCAAAAGCTTCAGTTTTTTCCATAAAAAATGTAACCCATGTCATTCTAGAATAATCATCAACGAGTAACATAAAATAACTTTCACCATTGATTTTGCATGTCCTTGTAGGATGACATAAGTCTGTGTGAATTATCTCCAATGGATGTGATGTAGAATACTCCTCATTTTTAAAACTTCTCCTTGTTTGATTTCGTAACTTGCATTCCTTGCACACAGTGTCAATAGACTTGATAATCCTTGGTAAATCTCTTTCTGCTTTATAGTTATTGATTTTTATCATGTTATCAAAGTTGACATTCTCCTCACCTTGTCACCTCCTCGTCCATATTATTCATGATTTTTTTCTTTTTCATCATCTTTTCCCTCTTCTCTTTCTATTTTCTTCTTTTTTTGAGAATTTTCTCAAAAAAATTTAATTTTCTGAATAAATTCTCGAGAGGGCATACCTCACCCATCTCTTCACGTTGAGGCATCTTTCTTCATCTTTAACACACCACTAATTTTTTCATTGTGTAAAAGAGGGGCAAAATTTAGACATCTGAAATTGATTTAATTAATATTTAATTAATTTAAACATTTCCACATAATTAATTAATTTAACTATGTTAATTCATTTCTTCTTAAAATCAATTAAATCAAATTTAGTCAATTTTATCATTGTAGCCTCACAATTAATTTATCAAAATTAATTATTCCTATTTCTTCAAAATCATCCCAACCTTCATTATTTCTTCTAAACCCTGATTAGTTAATTAATTTCAATTAACTAAGATAATTCCTCGATTCCTACAAATCACCCTTTCTAATCCTATCATCTAGCCTACGTAATCCTACTCTAATCATACTTATCATTTTCCCCAATTATAAATTCTCACACACAATATCTCTTATCATGTCACATCCTCCTAACTTTCCCACTTGCCCTCTAAACCCTCATTAAACCACCTAATCACTCTTCCTAATCACTTGCACATCCCTGATCACCTTGATTAGGGAAGAATCAACTCTTTGCCATAAATGGATTTCCCATCTCATCTTCTAAACCTTAAATTCTACCAATTTTGTCTCTTCCAAGGAATGCCAAATCTTTGCACATCCTCATGCCCTTCTTCCTAAGGAATTTTTAATTCCTTTTCTTATTTAGTCTTCCTGCACATTCCTCTATTTTGGAATTTTTCATTCCTCCTCCCTTCCCCCAAGTAATTTTACATTTCTTTTCTCTTCCCAATGTACTTAGGGAACTCTTCCCTAAGTACTTGTGGGGTGTGGAGACAAAAAATGCCTTTATGACAAATCTCTTGAACCCCACACCTTGTTCTCTCAATCCTCTCCCACCTTCTTTCAATCCTAGCCCTCCATTTTGATTCAATCTTGATCCTCATTTTTGGCCTTCTCCAATATATAAATTTGAGTCTCCTCCCCTCATAAATCATCCATCCTTTGAGAAATCTTATGCTACTAATTTGAGCTTTGAATCCACCAAGCATACCATTATAATGCCCAACTATTGCCTCATACAATCCATTTAATCCACACTTAGCCTTTGAATCACATCCCATCTTGTTGTGTAGTGGAGAGAAATCCACAATCCATCTTCATAGGAGAAAATCAAATGGACAACAAGGGCACATTCCACTTCATTAAGCTCAATTGGAGGAAGGTATAAAGGTTGTTTGCTATTTTGGATGCTTTTGTTGGTATTTTATGTTTTGTTTATGCATTTAACCTTCTTAACATTTTTTCATCCTCAAATCCCACCATAGTGATGCATGTCCTTTCAACCTTATACAAGCATACTTCACCTTCTTCTAGTCTTCAATGGATTCCAAACCAAAATACTTATCCATCTCCAAAATCTAATCTATGAGCTCTTTTGGGCTCAAACACCCATTGTAACTTGGTGGATTCCTTCTAGGCTTGCTACCTAATTTTGATATTACCTACAAAAATCTATATTCTTTCTCATCTACTCTTCCTCATCCTCCAATCTTAGGTTCCTCAACTTCATCTTCACTAGCTCATTTTCTATGCATACTTCTCTATATTGTGTTGTTTCTACAACTTCTAATTGTGTTGTGTTTTTTTTGCTCGATGCTTCTGATCATGTTGTTATTCCTCTTAGCATCTCCACAATCATTGTATCATCTACTCGTGTTTCTCTTCCTCTACCACATCCTCTATGTGTCATTTTACCTCCAGACTCTCTACGGTTGCAAGTGTACTCTCACTCTTTTATGCCCAAAACAAAGTCCTTAGAATCCCTCTCTTTGACATGCTCATAATCCACAATAGGTGGCCCACTTTGATACCAATGGTGATCAAAATATGATAACCCTCAATGGGAGTCAATTGTTGTAGTTCAAAACAAATATTTTACTACTCTAGGAATTTTTTTCAGGAAACTTGCAACATTTTATGAAATTTAAATCAAAATAAAAGTCTCTACAATTAGCAATAGGATTTTGTAGGCAACATTAAACCCAAAACTTGCTTCTTCAAACCAAACATTGTCTTCAAAACAATTACAACAACTAAAAGTCCATTACAAATTTGAACAAGATACTTTCAAATCAACATTACACATCCAATCTAATGCACTTATTTTTACTAGAATCCTTCAACATGGGCATTAGAATTCTTCACCCTCCATTCTTCCTTGATAATATTCAACATCAACTATCTCCAACTACCTATCATTCTCCTCTCCTAGGTGTTAGATTATGCTTCCTAAACTTTCTTTTTCAATGCTTATTTCCCTCTCAATTTAGGCATTTGAAAACTCCAAGCAACCCTTTTTTGCAATCCGACACTCAAGAAATTGTAACTCTCTTGCGAGAATTCAATTTTGTAACTCCTTATTCTCTTACAACCACTAGGCACCTAGGATAATGTATTTCCAAAATAGAGGTTTTAAAATTCTATTCATGGAGTCCAAATCAGTAACAAAATATTAAATTCCTACGTGGGCATTGGATTTACTCTTCCTCACATTTGAATTCATAACTATAATTTGATATGCAATTCATTCAATCATCTTCAAAATATTGATGCCATAAATTAACTAAAGTTAAACATTTTAATTTTCTATGTATATGATATGTTCATTGAGCGCTCGGGAACCTTGCTTGCAAAGGACAAAGAAAAAGATCAAACAAAAAATTAAATGAAATATCAATTTTTTTCAGTGATGCAAAACTGCTATTGAATTCTGATGCTCTTGCATCTTTTTTGTTCTCTCACTTTCCAATGTAGCAGTAATGGCATATTGTTTAGAGAAAAATAGTGTGATTCGGAGGAAATCATTAGTCCATAGCCTTGTAGCCATAGTACAAAAGTTTTCAATAGCACAATATTCCTTTTCATGCATTTAGCACTTCAATGCAAACAACGCTATTATTCTCTTAATTTGATGGAGATTCCTTAGTGGTGCAATGCATTCTGACTCGAGAAAACTACAAGCAAGACAAACAACAATACGATATGATTGTTAGGTATATTATTTGTAGATTCTAGAGTATAATATTTCATTTTTGAAAAAAAGTTCTGAAAATGGTATGTTGTTATAAGTCATTTGTAAACTCATATAGATCATTTGACATCGTAGACTAAAAATAATCTTTTTTCTTTTTTCTTTGTATTGTCACTATTGCACATGCTTTGTCCATATCATAGCTTTTATTATTGAAGAAAATATTTTGCTGATACAACACAAACATATATTTTGGATTTGTTTCTGTAATCAATTTCTATATGAAACAAGTGGTACAAAAATACATATGATAGATCTATGAGGTCAAAGCTTTTTGTCTACAAAATACATAATATACCATTCTCACATGTATTTTAAAAACAAAGAATACTGGTATAGACTCTAGAAACAATAAAAGTTTATTCACCTCAAGCTTTTAACCTCTATCACTCACTAATCTGAATCAAATTAAGAAAAGAGTAGGCTCATTCTTATGCTTCCACTAAAGTTCTAAATCAATAAGGCAGAATTATTTCCATGATTGTCTAATATCTGCCATAATCTGACAATAATGGAAACTTACAGCAATGAACATGCTCTCTGCCATTGGGATTCTCTAACTCCACAAGCTATTAAAGCAACAAGATAGAAGGCTTTAGGTATGCTGTTTGTGTTCACTTCATTATCTTGTTACACAGCTATCTTTCTGCACTACTATTTGCAAATTGCATTATCCCTCGAAAGGTATCCTCTTATAACCCAAGTGATACAACTCAAATTTAAACATCATCATTTAATGGTTATGTTCAAAGTTCTAGCACAGAGATTTATCTTATAAAGATCAATCAACTTGTAAATGCTTTTAATGGTGATCGATTACGGACTAACTCTTTTATTTCTTCTTTCTGTTTCCAGATTATTCCATATGCAAAATTGTATGCAAGTATCTCATCAAAACTCTTCTTCTCGAAATTCTTATTGGAACCATCAGTTTCAGATTACTCCATACGCGAAACTGTAAGTATGCCATCAACACACTTTGATTATGAGGGTTATGATAGCTATATAAATGTTACATCTCCTTGTACAATGTATATAGAAATTGCTCAAAGACCACGTTTCTTTGAGATGTCTTATCAAATAATTCGCTGCTTTGTCTATGGTGTCTAACAGTTCACTGCAACAGATTCCAAAGTCATCTAGCCATCAAAATTAATGGAAGAAACATATCACTTTAAATGGGGTTTGCTAGCACTTTTTAAGTTTCTTTTGATATTGCCTATCTAGTGTCAGGTGGATTGCTACTGTTTTGCATGTGTCGGAGCTTTTGAGTAGGCCTTTGCCAGGGAGTATGGAAACGAGGTACACATCCAAGTGCTAAGATGCAGCATTTCTTTTCACAATGTATTTTATAATTTTTGGAGTGTTTGATTTCATGGGGTTTTCAGATTTTTAGGAATAGTTATGTTGTTTACAGCACCATAAATAGACAACATATAATGAGAATTGAAACAGAGGATATGTGGGATCTGTACCACATGAGAGATATAAACTTGGAGTGAATTGCTAAGGTGCTCGTATAGGTAACCCTAATGTCACTAATATTTTTCTATTTGGGTTCTATTTTATTGCTGCTCGTGTGAACTGGGTCATGATTATTTGATCTTTTGTAATTTGGATCATGTTTTCTTCAGCTTCTTAAATTGAGTTATGTTTTGTTATGCTGGTGTAAATTTGCTTATTCTTTTACTCCTCAAAACACAGTTTTATGCATATTTTGTAATGTTTTAGTCTATAAGCCAACCTTTTAAAAACAATGTAGTCTAATGGATAAAATGAAGTCCTTAATGATGCTTTAAGGATTTTTAATAGAACACCTTAAATGATTGTTAGGATGAAAAATCGAATTGAAAAGAGCAGATAAACAGAATTAACAATACACAACACAAATAAAGAGACACACAGATTTATCGTGGTTCGGCAATTGCCTATATCCACACTTGAAGCAGGGGAATCACTCTATTATTCACCAATCTGGTTTACATATACAGTTGCATTCAGCTACAACAATTAACCTTCAGAAATGAATTACAATCAGCTCTTAAAGAGCTTGCAAAGAGAATGTGAATAGCCAGGAGTTTTGGCGGCAAACAAGGAAGGAGTCCGTTGGACTTCAACTTCCAACAATCTCCCACTGAAGGCCAACGAACTACTGCAACAAGTAGATTCCCCCACTCAATTCTGCTATCAGTTATTGGAAAGGCCGAGAGAAGCTCGATAGAAATTGAACTTCTCCCACTTAACCACTTTAGTGAGCACATCAGCTGGATTCAGGTCGGTATGACTCTTATCTACATGAAACTTGCCTTCTTCGACCATATGGCGAACATAATGACTGCAAACATCAACATGTTTTGATTGTGGCTGAGATGTCTGATGTTTAGTCATAAAAATTGCACTGTTGTTATCACAAAACAAAGCAAAATCTGATTGCTTCAAACCCAACTCGTTGAACAAGAGTTGCAACCATACCATCTCTTTTGCTCCCTCAGAAAGAGCTATGTATTCTGCTTCCGTGGTTGATTGAGCAACTGTATGTTGCAATTTTGAAGGTCAACTAATCGTTGCCCTGGCAAATGTGAAAGCATAACCAGAAGTAGACTTTCTTTTGTCTAAGTCACCGGCAAAATCTGAATCGGTAAACCCTTGCATAACTGCCTTGTCCTTTCCAAACCATAAACAAAAATCAGAAGTACCTTTGAGATACCTCAAGATATACTTAACCACCTCCAAATGTGATTTGCCCGGATTAGCCATAAATTTGTTCACCAAACCCACGACATGAGCAATGTCTGATCGAGTAGACACCATAGCATACATGAGGCTTCCAACTGCAGATTTGTATGAAATTTTGTCCATAAACTCCTTATCTTCTTGTGTTTTAGGACACAATTGAGAAGACAACTAAAAAAGAGAGGCTAAAGGTACACAAACAGACTTAGCATCCGCTATACCAAATCTGTCCAAGACTTTTTTAATGTAGTCTTGCTGAGATAGTTTGAGATCTCTCTTTTTTCTATCCCGAAAAATAGTCATTCCTAGGATCTTCTTTGCTGCCCCTAAATCTTTCATGGAAAATTCCTTTGCTAAATGAGTGTTAAGTTCACTCACAATCCTCATGCTTGTGCCGACCACTAGCATATCATCCACATAAAGGAGAAGAATGACAAATTCGCCATTAGGAAGCTTCTTGTAATAGATGCAAGGATCAGACTCGCTGCGAGTAAACTTGTGATCAATCATGAAATTGTCAAATTTAAGATACCACTCCCAGGGGGGGCTTGCTTAAGCCCATACAAACTGCATTTCAATCTGCAATAAAGGTGTTCCTGCCCCTTTTTAATGAACCCTTCCGGCTGATGCATAAATAGTTCCTCATCAAGGTCACCATGGAGAAAAGTCGTCTTCACATCGAGCTGTTCAAGTTCAAGATCCCAGGCTGCAACTAAGCCCAATACTGCTCGGATGGTAGTCATTTTAACTACTGGCGAGAAAATTTCTTTGAAGTCGAGGTCTTCCTGCTGAGCATATCCCTTTACAACCAGTCTTGCTCGAAATCTTTTGTGACTATCGGCTTCATCTTTTAGTTTGTATACCCATTTATTTCTTAATGTCTTTCTGTCAGGTAGAAGTGGCACCAAATCCCATGTCTGATTTCTCACTAGTGCGTCCATTTCTTCACACATTGTAGTGTGCCAGTTATCACGGTCTGCATTTTTACAAGCTTCTTTGTATGTTGCAAGCTTTGTTTGATCAGAGATGAGCAAATAAGGTTCAGCTTCTTCACAAAACAATAAGTCATAATCAGAAAATTTTGCAGGAGGTCGCCTCTATCTGGTTGATTTCCTCAATTGACTCTCTATTTCAGTAGTAGAGTCATTCAATTTTTGTGATCCTTGTTTATGCAATTTTACATCTCTCCCATTGTCTCTGGTTATGTCCCCTTTAATGACTTTGTTTTTGAGTCTGGTTTGATCTCTATTTGCAGGGTAATCAGAAACTTGTGGATTTTTATCCACGTTTGATGCACGCAGATCGTAGGAGGGGAACCCCATAGAAATTTAATCTATGGCATGAGATGGGCGAGAGGTTTGGGTGCACAAGGCCATGGCAACATCCTCACAGACCTGCACGGGAGGGAGACTTTGCGGGTGGACTGCGGAGGTGAAGCCTATAGGGACCACGTGGAGTGGACTGCAAGGAGCCCGCGGGAGAGGTGAGGGGACTACGTGAGACTCATGGGGGCACTGCTAGGGGCTTGCGGAGGAGTGGAGGAAGCTATGGGGAGCTTACGCAAGGAACTGCAGGCTGCGGGGTGTGAGGACTGCGGTGGGTGTGCTGCACGTGAAGACTGCGTAGCATGCCATGGGGAGTATACTTCACAATTTGCATAATGCGGTGGAGGTGCAGAGAACCATGGAGGATGCCCAAACAATGTGGAATAACGTGAGCTAAGATGCTCACCATAAGGGTGATCTGCCAAGTTTCCTCCAACATCAGTGCTATTTTGGGGAGGATTTGCTCTGTTTGGCAAACCCCCAAATTCTGAATTAAATGAAGACCAAACATTTTCAACACTTTCTTCATCATTGGCAGACTGAGAATTGTATTCAACTGATGTAGATGTCATAGGAGCTCCAACTGAATGAGAGATTGGAGGCAAAGCGCTGGTAGTCGAATTCTGATATAGAGACATAGGAACAAATTCTGTCTCTAATTTATTTGCATCTTGTAGTGCGGGAAAGGAGGTTTCATGGAAAACTACATCCCTGTTGCAAACAATCCTTTTGTGAACTGAATCCCACAATCTGAAACCAAACTGCTCTTCTCCATACCCCACAAAGATACATTTCAGTGACTTTGGATCCAATTTCGTTCGCTTTTCCTTGGGTATATGCGAGAAGGCTTCGCATCCAAACACATGAAGATACGAATATGAAATCCTCTTCCCTTTCCATTCCTCTTCTGGAATACCAAAATCCAATTTAGATGATGGACTTCGGTTAATTAAATACACTGCTGTGTTACACGCTTCTGCCCAAAATTCTTTGCCTAAACCTACATTAGACAACATATATCGTGCCTTTTCAAGAATTGTTCTATTCATCCTCTCGGCTGCACCGTTTTCTTGAGGAGTGAAAGGAACAACCTTAATTATTCTAATCCCATTATCAACACAAAAATCATCAAATTCATGTGAACAAAATTCCCCACCGTTATCGGTTTGTAAGCATTTAATCCTATGCCCAATTTGATTTTCAACTAAAGCCTTGAAAATTTTAAATTTTGAAAACACTTCAGATTTCCTAGAAAGCATATAAATCCGTACTTTTCTTGTACAATCATCAAGAAATGTTACAAAATAGTTAGCTCCTCCAATAGAGGTTACCTCGGTTGGTCTAAAAACATCCGAGTATACAAGCTCCAGTGGTGTTGTCTTTATGTCACGCCCACCTTTCAAAAAATTGACTCTCTTTTGTTTGCCATAAAGGCAATGTTCACAAAAGGCTAAGTCCACAAGTTTGAGGCCCGGTAGCTGATTTCTTGTATACATAACACGGAGACCTTTCTTACTAATGTGCCCAAGTCTTTGATGCCAAAGATCCTCTTTTCTGTCCTCAATCACCATTGCAGCTCCCACTTCACCATGAGTCTTAAATATGTATAGGCTTCCCACTTTGTTACCATTTGCAATCAGCATGGTACCATGTGTTACTTTCCATGTATCCGGGAGAAAATTAACATTAAGACCTTGACCAAAGAGCTGTCCAACGGATATCAAATTCTGCTTCAATTTTGGGACATGGTGAACATCTTTGAGCAGCCATGTTTTACCACCTTCTAATGGCAGAAATACATCGCCTTTGCTTGTAATTTCACAAGCTTTGTTATCTCCTAAAAAAACATTGCCAAAATGGCCTTCATGGTAGTTAACGAATGCTTCAAGACATGATGTAGCATGATAGGAGGCACCGGAATCAAGTACCCATGAATCCAGAGTAGTTTTGGTTGTTGAAAGGATTAAAACACTATCATCTTTATCATAAATTGTATTTGCTTCGCTGTCCCGCACTCTCTCTTGTGCTCTTTTGAAATTTCCGCAATCCTTTTTCACATGACCAGCTTTGCCACAAAACCAACATCCACCATTTTTGTTTTGAGACTTCGATCTCTATTGATTTTGAACATCTATGGTAATTATTTCTGCCTCTATTATGACTTCTACCTCTATTATCGGTGCTGACCACCATTAAGGCTTCATCAGATGAAGGTTCATCATTCTTTCTTCTCAAATCCTCGTTGAGAAGAGTAGTTGCTACATCATTAAAAACTTACTTTTATCGGATATAGATGTGGTAACTGCTGTTACAACACCATCTCGACTGCTTGGTAAAGAACATAATAACAAAACAGCCTTGCTTTCATCATCTTGTGTCATCCCCACCGAAGTCGCTTGACTAATCAATGTATTGAATTCACTGATGTGGTTTGCCATAGCACAACCTTCCTTCATTTTCAGTTTGTACAAGCGCTTCATAATAAAAACTTTATTTGTAGTCGATGCCATTTCATACATGGCTAAGAGTCTATCCCATACATCTTTTGTTGTTGCATCACCTGTGACATTGAAGAGAACATTATTGGACAGCGAGAGAAAAATTGTCGCTCTCGCCTTCTTGTCCAATTTTTCCCAATCTTCATCAACCATCCCAGCTGGTTTCTTTGTTTTCCCTTCAAGCATGAGTGAAAGGTCTTGCTTTATTAGTAAAGACTCCATCTGCACTTTCCATAACCCGAAGCTCTGACCAGAGAACATCTCTATCTTCAATTCTTCCATGATTCTGGAAATTCAAACACCAAAATCTAAACAGCGATCTAACCTCGCTTTGATACCAATTGTTAGGATGAAAAATATAATTGAAAACAACAGATAAACAGAATTAACAATACACAACATAAATAAAGAGACACACAGATTTATCATGGTTCGACAATTGCCTACATCCACACTTGAAGCAGGGGAATCACTCTATTATTCACCAATCTGGTTTACATATACAACTGCATTCATCTATAGCAATTAACCTTCAAAAATGAATTACAATCAACTCTTAAAGAGCTTGCAAAGAGAATGTGAATAGCCAAGAGTTTTGACGGCAAACAAGGAAGGAGTCTGTTGGACTTCAACTTCCAACAATGATAGCCTGATACACACAAAATGAGTTTTTGAGAAGGCTTTGAAAATATCTTAGTAAATCAATTGGGAAATGTAAAGCCAATCTCCATAGCCTTTGGCAATAGTGTGAAAATTAAAGCTTTGGAACAGTCGATGGACAACAATCAATGCATGGTCAAATGCATTTGTATCACACAATATCATTATAGGTGCCTTGGTGGACATTTATTCAAAATGTATAAATTATACACAAGGCATGTCAGATGTTTGGCAAAATGCCTTCAGAAAGGGATGCAATAATGTTGTCAAACTATTGTTCGCAGTACTAGTTGTAAGAGGCCATCTTGAAAGATTGTTTTATCTAAATGTTATAGCTTGTATATAGTAATGTTTTCATCATAGTTCCCCTTCCTATAGGTTTTCTCTTTATTCAGCATGTACAACCAGAAATTATGGCTAAATTTGGCTAAATTTACAACAATCAGCTTGCTCCAAATTCTGGCAGTTGACATTATGATAGTCAGGATGTACAGTCTAAAGGCTTTCATAGGGACAAGGCACCTTCAGTCTTGCACAATGATTCTAGTCTCCCTTTAGTAGACCCTTCAATGGGACAATAAGGCTTAAATGTGAAATTCATTGCTGGAGCTTTCTATTAGCAGTAGTGATCAATCTAGTGCATTAGATGTTCAAAGAAATAAATTTCTCAACTTGAAGAGACAATGTTTTCTTCTCATTCAACACTTTAATAAGTTTTACTGTTTTATTTTAGGAAAAATTTCATTTTTCCCTCTTTCTACTTATTTACAAATAATATATATCTAAGGGACAGTCAATGCACCAATGACATTAATTAAAGTCCATTGTTGAGCAACATTGGCAGTTCTTCAACATGACACAGGGATTATGATTATATTACACTTATGATTTTTAGATACGCTTTTTCAACATGGTAAGACTGATGTAAGAGGTATATACATGAGACTCTCTATCACACACAAACTTATACAACCAAATCAAATGCCACAAAGAACAATGAAACAGATTTAATCTTCACAATGAAATGTTCATACAATATTCACCAATAAATCATTACAACAACCTCTTTGTAAAAGATAGAAGATAAACAAATACAGTTTGCAGAAATAAAAATGATGAAAAATAGAGCACAAAGACTAAACACCAGATTTTATCGTGGTTCGACAAACTTAGCCTACATCCACACTGAGAGCAGAGGTCTTTTATTATATCAACAAATTACATATTACAATGATACAACAGTAGCTTTAAATAAGCTTCCAACTACACCGAAAACTGAAGAGACACAGTTTTGGAGGGAAGGCAATGATGTCCGTTGGTCTTCATCTTAACAATCTCCCACTTGATAGCCAACGAATGTTGCTATTGATCAGTCATTCCCCTTCTCTTCCTGCTGATTTACTTCTTCTTTACGAGCCCAAGAGAAGTCCTAGCACTTTTGAACTTCTCCTTGGACACACTTTTAGTAAAGATATCTGTCGGGTTGACATTTGTGTCAATTTTAACAACCTTCAACTTGCCTTCTTCAACCATATGACGAACAAAATGAGCATGCACATCAATATGTTTAGAACATCGCTGAAAGGAATGGTTATGAGCCATAAAAATGGCACTGCGACTATCACAAAACATAACATAATCTCTTTGTTGGTACTTCATTTCACCAAACAATCATTGCAACCAGATCATTTCTCTCGCACCTTCAGAAAGAGCCAAATACTCAGCCTCTGCAGAAGAAAGGGCAATAGAACGTTGCAGCCTAGAGGCCCAACTAATGGTAGCTCCAGCAAACATGAAGACATAACCAGTAGTAGACCTCCGTTTGTCTAAATCTCCAGCAAGATCCGAATCCGTGAAACCTTGTAACTAAACATTGTTGCCACCAAAGCATAATGCATAATTTGAAGTTCCTTTTAGGTACCTCAATATCCACTTAACCTCTTCCCAATGAATCTTCCTGGGATTGCTCATGAATCTACTCACAACTCCCACTGCATGAGCAATGTCAGGATGTGTAGAAACCATAGCATATAGTGCTACCAACTGCTGATTTGTAAGGAATTCGTTCCATGAAATCCTTGTCTTCTTGTGTTTTTGGGCACAAATCAAAAGATAACTGAAAATGAGTGGCAAGTGGGGTAGAAACAATATTGGCATCAGTGATACCAAAATGATCAACTACTTTGTCAATGTATTCCTTTTGTGACAAAGTGATATCCTTCTTTTCTCTACCTCAGGTGATCGTCATGCCAAGAATCTTCTTGGCTGCCCCTAAATCCTTCATATCAAATTTACTTGCCAATTTAGTTTTTAACTCACCAACAATTCTAGAGCATGTACCAGCTACCAACATGTCATCAACATAGAAAAGAAGAATGACGAATTCACCATTCAGAAGTTTCTTGTAGTAGATACATGGATCAGATTCACATCTTATGAAGTTATGTTCGATCATGAAATAATCGAACTTAACATACCACTGATTCAGGGCTTGTTTGAGCCCATACAAGCTACGTTTTAGTCGACAATAGAGATGTTCATGTCCTTTTTGCACAAAGCCTTCAGGTTGATTCATGTATAATTCTTCATTAATGTCTCCATGTAGAAACACTGTCTTCACATCAAGTTGTTCCAACTCAAGGTCCCATACAGCCGCGAGTCCTAAAACAGTTTGGATTGATGTCATCTTCACAACTAGAGAGAAAATTTCAGTGAAATTGATCCCTTTTTCTTGAGCATAACCCTTTACCACCAATCTAGCTTTGTAACGCTTCCTACCTTCGCCTTCTTCTTTCAATTTATATACCCACTTGTTCTTAAGTGGTTTTCAATTTGGTGGAAGGACAACCAAATCCCACGTGTTAGTATCTTCAATCGAACTCATTTCTTCTTGCATAGCACCCTGCCATTTATCCCAATTTTCATCTTTCATAGCTTCTTAAAAATTTGAAGGTTCTATATATTTAGAGAGCAATAAAGTGGGCTCTGCCTCTTCAGCGAAGAGAAGTTCATAATCAGAGAATTTGGATGGAATCTTTCTCTGTCTACTTGATCTTCTGACATTCCCTAAATCAATTTTAACATCAACTAGGTCTTTTTCTCTTATATGCCCATCACTATGTTCTTGGTCTTTTTCAGATGGTGAATGCCTTTTATCAACACCTTTCTGCACCCCGATGTTTTCATCATCATGAGCATTATCACCACTACTTTTGCGCATATGTTGGTCAATACAACAAATTGGAGAGTCAATAGATGGCTGCATACCAAGCTGTGAGTCACAGATAGGGGAATAAATTGTAGGCTACGTATTGAACAAAGACTGTTGTTGCACTGAAGACATACCATCATGCCACTGTGTAGTATCCAAAGCTACTGAAGTGTTATGAACAACAAAATTATTTCGAATAGAATAATTATTTCGAATTGAATTGTCATTATTACATAAATCTGGCAAATGTATGTATTCATTTTTGAATTGTCATGTTTCTCCAATCTTGGAAATACTCTCACATCAAAGACAACATCTCTGCTACAGACTATTTTCTTTCCAACGGGATCCCAAAGTCTGAAACCAAATTGATCTTCACCATAGCCTACGAAGATGCCTAGCTGTGATTTAAAATCCAGCTTTGTCCTTTTTTCTTTAGGGACATGAACATAGGCTTCACATCCAAAAACTTGGATGTGCGAATATGAAATCCGTTTTCCTAACCATTCCTCTTCTAGAATACCGAAATTCAACCATGATGAAGGACTCTAGTTGATTAGATACACAAATGTATTACAAGCCTGAACCCAAAACTCCTTGCTTAAACCAACATTTGAGAGCATGCACCGTGCTTTCTCAAGGATAGTTCGGTTGAGCCTTTCCGCTGCCCCATTCTCTTGAGGGGTGAATGGAACAATTTTAATTCTTCTAATGCCATGATCTGCACAAAGGTTATCAAACTCCAAGGAACAAAATTCACCTCCATTATCCATTTTTAAACACTTTATTTTGTGACCACTTTGGTTTTCAACAAGTGCTTTGAAAATTTTGAATTTTGAAAACACTTCACATTTACGGGACATCATATGAATCCAAACTTTTCTAGTACAATCATCTAGGAAAGTAACAAAATAGTTTGTGCCTCCATAAGAGGTTACCTCCATAGGTTCAAAGACATCTGTGTGCACCAATTCCAGCGGTGTTGTCTTCATGTGGTGTCCATTCTTCAAGAAGCTGGCCCGTCTTTGCTTCCCATGAAGACAATGTTCACAAAACTCTAAATTTGCTGATTGTAGACCCGGAAATTGGTCACAGTTGATCATCACCTCAAGGCCTTTCTTGCTCATGTGACCTAACCGTTGATGCCAAAGGGCTACATCACTTCCCACAAGTGTCATAGCAGCTCCCACCTCATCAATGGTTTTCACAATGTAGAGATTACCCATCTTGTCTCCTTTTGCAATAGCTAAGGAACCTGTGGCTATTTTCCATGTGTCCGTGAGTTCGGTTTTAAAGCCTTGTGTATATAATTGGCTGACTGAAATCAGATTTCTCTTTAATTGAGGAACATGTCTAACATCTTTGAGCAATAATTTGGCTCCTCCATCTAGATGCAAGACAACATCACCTTTCCCAATGATTTTACAAGCTTTGTTGTCACCCAAGTATACTTCTCCGAAATCGCCTTCTTGATAATTTGTGAATGCATCTGTGAGAGAGGAAGCATGAAAAGAGGCATCGGAATCAATTACCCATGAATCAAATTTTGTATTAGTTGTAGCTAGTACTAGAATCCCATCATCTTTATCATGGACTATGCTTTCTTTGCTGTCCAATACTTTGTCTTGTGCTTTCTTGTACTTTCTACAATCTTTCTTGACATGACCAGCCTTCCCACAAAACCAACAACCGCCTTCTCTTCCTCTAGACTGCGATCTTCTAGCTGATTTGGACCTCCAATAGTTATTATTTTTGCCTCTATATTGGCTTCTTCCTCTATTTTCAGTGCTCACCATTGTGAGAGCATCACCGGATGATGGCTCATCATTCTTCCTCCTTAAATCTTCAGAGAGAAGAGTGGTTGAAACTTCATCAAAGGCCAACTTCTTGGAGCTTGGTGTCATAGTGCTTATGGCTGTCACAACTCCATCCTAGTTGTTTGGTAGAGAGCATAAGAGAAGAACAACTTTATTTTCATCGTCTTGAGTCATTCCAACCGAATTCGCTTGGCTGATCAAAGTGTTGAATTCATTAATATGGTTCACCATTGCGCAACCTTCCTTCATCTTGAGTTTATAAAGTTTCTTCATGATGAAGACTTTATTTGTAGCAGACACCATAGCATATGTTTCTTTCAGTTTATCCCAAACTTCTTTTGTAGTATTCTCCTCTGCAACATTGAACAAAACATTTTCATTCAGGGAAAGAAGAATTGTTGCCTTGGCTTTTTCATCAAGAGTCTCCCAATCTTCGTCTTTCATGGTAGAAGGCTTCTTTGATTTTCCTTCGAGTGCAAGTTTAAGGTCTTGCTTGTTCAGCAAAGATTGCATCTGAATCTTCCATATCCCGAAATTCTTTCCGGAAAATTTCTGCACCTTCAAATCCTCCATCTTTAGGAAATTCAATTACCAAATTTCCAAACAGTTGTGCACCCAGCTTTGATACCAATTGTAAAAGATAGAAGATAAACAAATATAGCTTGCAGAAATAAAAAGGATGAAAAACATAGCACAAAGACTAAACACTAGATTTTATCGTGGTTCGGCAAACCTAGCCTACACCCACACTGAGAGTAGAGGTCTTTTATTATATCAACAAATTAAATATTACAATGATATAACAGTAGCTTTAAATAAGCTTCCAACCACACCAGAAACTGAAGAGACATAGTTTTGGAGGGAAGGCAATGATGTCTGTTGGTCTTCATCTTAACACTCTCAACTGACAATACATCAATTAAAAAGCATACAAAACTGAAAATAAACTAATGTACAATAGCAAGAACACATAAGAAATAAGCTACAAAACTCCTTTATTCAAAATCACACTACTCAACATCTCCAGCTCTGTAGCCTACAATATACAAAATTAACTCTATGTGAAATTCAAAAACACACATCTGTAGCCAATAGGCTGCTGCAAAAACCTCCCTACACCTACAAAAACCCTCTCACAAAACAATACCCAGCTTTGCTTCTTAACAAAATTCTCTTCCTCAAACCAAATTCTCCCCCATAAAATGTTACGCTCAGCAGAAAAAGAGGCACCCAAATCATTATTTTTAAAACCAATTAAAATTTGCTAAGTTTAGAACCATTTCGGGACTCCACTCCTCATATTAAAATTTGCTAATTTTAGAAACTTTTTTGAAACTCCCTCCTACTCTTGGATGCACCTGCATCATAGACAGCTTACCTCCACTTGAGGCACCTACAAAGAAGCTTGCTCATGGTGTCATAGAGATTGAAAGGCCTAGTCTAGGGTGAGTAAATGGGAACTGTGATATTGTTGTTTTATAGTTCAATAATATTATTATTTAGATACAAGTTTTAGACATTTTTTAAATTAATATTATGACATCCTGCTCATTCCTTCATCATTGCAGAGGCTGATGTTGCTATCTTGTAGTATCTAAGATATTTTCTATTCTACAAGCTTTGTTCAAAAACTTGAGAACTTGGTCCAGATTTTTGTTTATAGTATAACAAGTATTTATGGCCAACTGGTAGAATCATTAATGCATAGAGCCTCAACTGCTAAGATGCTTTTCCTTCTATCCCCTGACAAAAACGTAAGAGCCATTGCAATTATTGGAAATTATGTCAACAATATTTTTTTTTTTCAATAAAAGTGGATTATTCCACTAAACTTTTTTATTAATATTTTTTATTTTCTACACAGGATTCAAAGAGCATACCAGAGGAAAGAACCCTGGGAAGAAAACCTCCAGTCACAGGTCATAAAATAAACCTATAGTATCTAATGGATCAGTTTATACACCCCGCCCAAAACCACATACAAAATGCGGTCACAACACATATAATACTAGTTTTGCATAGAGCCCATATGACAATTTGCCAAAAAATTAAAAAAAACCCATCGGATGATTTTCAAATGTAGACTCCACAGCTGCTATCAATGGAAGAAGATAAAATTTTCCAAAGCCCTGTGCCAAATCCCATGAGCCAAAAACCTTCCTGCCAAAAAAGAAAGTATCAAAAAACCTTTGGAAAAAGACTATTGTATCAAATACCATGAGCTCAAACTCTCCTCCAGACAACGAACATGAATACTTGAAATGAAAGGAGAAAGCGGGAATAATTATCATCATAAAATTTTACATCAACATTACTCAAGAAAATCGTATAACTATTGTTGCAAACCTTCCCATACCCTAGAAGGAATTTCCTCAAAACCCACCTCTCGCTGATTAGCATTGCTATCAATGGCTAAAGTTGCCAAATAATCTGCAATCTTATTAACTTCTCTATAACAATGGGATACCAAGAAAGATTCAAACAATTCTATTTTTTGTAAAATGGGATCAAGTATATACTGCAAATTCCAACAATTCAATTTCTTTTTCATAACACATTGAATAATCACCATAGAATCAACTTCAATTATTAAGTCTTTAATTCCAAAAGACAAAGCATGAAATTCCGCATAATTATTAGTTTTAAAACCAATAGCATGACACTTAGCTCGAATAAAATTTGCATTGTGATCATAAATTACCATGCGTACCCCAGTCGGCCTAGGGTTACCACGAGAGGCCCCATCAAAATTCAGTTTAAAGTGCCCTTGCGGAGGAGGTTTCCATCTAGCAGGGCATCTCTTACCTATTGCATCATTCTTTTTTAAAATTGAACCATGAGAGGGTAAAACTGACAGCATCTTCCAAACTCTAGTAACTCTACTATCCCAGTGCGAAAAAGAAGCAAAATTTTCCAAATTCTTATAAATAAATGACAAAGGAACCTCAGAGATTGAAGACTCAATTTTTAATAGAACCTTAGACACAGGAGACCTTTTTTTTAAAAATATCTCGTTGTTTCTCTCTAGCCAAATATTCCAAATCACAATAGATGGAGATATGATCCAAAGGCATGCATAAAAAGATGAGGCAAACATAAAGGGCCAAGATCTAAAATGGGAAATGAGATCCTTACCAATAACAAGGGATATATTTAACTTCTCAAACAACCACTGCCAATATTCATAAGCATAATCGCAATGTAGGAACAGGTGTGAAAAAGATTCCAAATTTTTTTTTCAAAGGACACAAGGGAAAACAACAGTAATACCAAGCCTATCTAGTCTCACACCTGTAAGGAATCTATCCTGAACTACCAACCAAGCAAAGGCTCCAGCTTTAGGAAGACAAGCCGAATGCCAAAATAACTTATAAGGCCAAGATGATAAATCTTTAGCAACCATAAGAGAGTTATAACCATCTTTAACATTGTACTTACCAGAAATATTCTTTGTCCAGATAAGTTCATCCTTAGAACCAGAAAGAAATACAATTCTATCCCCCAAAATATTCTCAAAATATAATTTCATGCTTTGATCAACATCTAGGAAATCAATCGACTTCCATCTAGCTAGCTTAAGGGGTCCACTAGTCATAATTTCAAAATAATCTGCTACAAAACACTCCAAAGGGAGGAAAGAACAGTGATCAAAGGAGACCAATCCCTAATATTCAGCAAAGGTGTGTGTCCATTCCATACTTCATCCCAGAATCTGACCTTTCTACCATTATGAACAATCCATGAGAGATTGAGGCAAAATAACTGATCTACATTTACAAAGGAAATTCCAAATAGCAGAACCCGAAGGCAAATTTGAGACTTTAAAAATGTACTCTTTCAGTCCATTATTTAAATATTTGGCAAACATAATCTGTGCCCATAAGGAGCTAGGCTTGTCATATAATTTCCAAACCAACTTTGCACCTAAGGCTAAATTCTGATTCTCTAGACTCCGAATTCCTGTTCCCCCAAGTTCCTTAGGCAAACATACCTTATCCCATGCAACTAAAGGGAGTTTCTTCTTGCCAACTTTATTATTGTTCCAAAGAAAATCTCTAAGAGTATCCTATAAACTAACAATAGCGGCTTTTGGAGACTTCAAGACAAACATGAGGTATATGGGAACAACATTCAAAATAGACTTGATGAGAACAATTTTACCCACCAAAGTTAACCATCTATGATTCCATGAGAGAATTCTTTTAGAAATGACTGAAATAATCTTATCCCAAAAACCAATCTTATAATGTTTAACAAAGAAAGGAATGCCAAGGTAAGTACATGGAAGATTTCCGGTCTCAAATCCCCAAAAGGATTGCAACCTATGTTGAACCAGTTGTGATGTATTAAGGAAAAAAATCTTTGATTTATCACCACACTTTTTGACTAGAAAATGATGCATAATTTTGTATTATTCCTTTAATCACTTTTGCCTCAACTAACGAAGCATGTCTAAATAACAGAGTATCATCTGCAAAGAGACAATGAGAAATACTTTGAGGAATATTATGAATCCTTATACCTTTCCAAAGTCCCCCCACTTTAGCAGCCTTAATAGCCCAACTAAAGGTTTCAGCTAGGAGAATAAACAAAAGGGAGAAAGGGGATCTCCCTGTCTCAAACCCCTAGAGGAAGTGAAAAAACCACAAGGAGAACCATTAATTAAAACCGAGAATCTTGCAGAAGAAATACATGCACGAATCCATTTGATCCAGGCCTTGGAGAAACCTAACTTCTCAAGAACAACACATAAAGCCCCCCACTCTACTCTAGCATAAGACTTCATCATGTCTAGTTTAAGTATCATGGTCGGGGTTCTTTGGGTGTAAATAGAATGCAGCACCTCATGTGCTACAATTACACCCTCTGTTGTCTCTGTCTCCCTTCCGGGAACAAAACCACCTTGCTCCAATGAAATGATCCTAGGTAGAATTTTTGCCAACCTAAGGGAAATTGCCTTCATAAATATCTTATACAAAGTGTTACATAAAGCAATGGGGTGGAAGTCAGCAAAAGTCTTAGTATCCTCTTTTTTAGGAATAATTGTAATCATTGTAGTATTAAGTTATTTTAAAATAGACCTATTTCTCCTAGCTTCCTCGAGAGCCAATAAAACATCGTTTCCCACAAAATCCCAACATTTTTGAAAAAATAAAGGAGTAAAACCATCTGGTCCCAGAGCTTTATCCGGATTCATGGCAAAGAACACTCTTAACTTCTTCTAAGGAAAAGGGACACATCAGCATCTTATTGTTTTCCAAAGATACTAAAGGAGGAATATTAGATATAATATCATTGCTGAGATTTCCATTTTTCGAAGATAATAATGACTTAAAAAACCTAACTTCCTCTGAAGCAATGTCCTTTGGCTGTATCAATAAATTCCCATTCTGACACTGAATACAAGATATCCTATTCTTACATCTTTTAATCTTAGTTGAAGAATGAAATTTTTTTGTGTTCCTGTCACCATCTGAAAGCCATAACTCTCTAGATTTATGTCTCCAATAGATTTCCTCTCTAGCTAACACCTCCTCAAGCTGTAATTTTAGTGACTTCAATTCATCAAAAACTTATGGCACCATACCATGTTGAAGAACATGAGTATTAAGACACTTAATCATATCTTGAATCTTTTGTTTCTCCTAAAAAATGTTCTTAAAATGAGAGATATTTCATTCCCTAATATTCAATTTCAAATAACTTAACTTCTTAGCAATCTGAAACATACAGGACCCAGAACAAAAAGGAGTAGAATTCCACCATTTCATAAGCAGAGGCAAAAAGGAAGAATCCCTAAACCACATGGGCTCAAATTTGAATGGAGACTTAAAAGAAGCCCTATCCTCAATAACTGAAAGAGAAATTGGAAAATGATCGGAACCCGAGACCAGTATAATAGAGGAAAAGAATTCAAAATCTGAATCAATCCAATTCTCAGATAACAAAAACCGATCTAATCTCTCAGCAATCTAAGAAAAATCCCTTCTCATATTTGTCCATGTGAAAATCCCATTCCGAGAATTACAATAAAAAAGGCTCATATCAGAAATGAAATCCCCAAAGTCATCCATAATCCTTTTATTAGGGAAAACACCTCCTCTTTTCTCATCTAAATCAGTGATAGCATTAAAATCACCCCCAAAGATAATAAAGGAACCATGTTTTAAGGGAGAATAAATCCTCTTTAATTCACCAAATAACTTACTCTTCCCTTGAATTCTTGACGGAGCATAAATGTTAAAAAGCCAGAATTTAACCTTTGAAATCTTGCTTATAACTAAAGCCAACATACAATTTGTAGCAAATGCCACTAACTGTACCTCAATATTATAATTATTCCAAAGCAATACCAAACCTCCTGAAGCACCACAAGCCAGAGAAGAAAGAAAATTCCACCTTCTCCAAGATGAAAAAACCAAATTAGCAGACTCCTTTGACAACTTTGTTTCTTGCAACATAAAAATATCACACTTAATTAAGTCCATCTAGGACTTAATTAAGTGTCTCTTGTTAGGGGAATTTAAGCCCCTAACATTCCAAGAAATAATTCTTATTGTCCTCGAGGGGAGGTCGAAGCTCCCCTCTTCCCATTAATCAGAGAATTTTTGCTTTCCCCAAAGCAACCTTGCAAATTACGTTTCACAGCCCCTGATCTTGTCACAGGAGGACTAGTCACAAGTCTTTTACTCCTCTTTCTTTTTATACTTACAAGAGTTAGGCATGTTTTCTTAGGCCTACCAAGAGAGACCGAATGCCTCCCTTGCCCATCAGCAGGAGAAAGGGACAAAGTCTTTTGAATTCCAGCATCAATTTCCATTCGAGTCTTAAGATTATTTGGAGGCCTACCTCTCCTAGGAGAAACCACTGATGGTGAAAAAACTAGAGTTGTTTGGACAATTGGTAAACTCTTGCATGACTTTGAAGAAGCTAGGATAAATGGATTATCTTCAAAACCCAACTCAGTTGTAGCCAAAACCACAAAAGGATTAGCAGATGCATAAATTGGAAGGGTCGAGTTTATACCCCCCAAATCATTCTCATTTGAACAAACAACTCTATCAGTAATACCCTCATCCATTTGATGTGCATGATTGTTAAAAATATCATTTACTTGTTGAACCAGATTCTCATCTGGTATAATAACAGGGACAACCTCTGACGGATTACTATTCCCTAAGGAAGATTCATTAGCCATATTAATTTCAACATTGAGAGGGGAATTATTAGACACCAAATTCTTAATTTCCTGAACTAAAGAAGCATCATTAGGAAAACCTATAGTAGGTGCCTGTTTAATAGTTTCCATATCAACCACTGTATTTTTATCTAAATTCACATTCTTTGAAGAATCCAAAACCTCTGTTTGAGTGCATGAAGGAAAATTTTCGTCCTTACCCTTTGTGTGATTATTTGGCATCTTAGAGCAATCTATCATCAATGGATGATCTACTCCATTCATCAGGGGATTACCATCCACTAAACCCTTGTTATTAGAAAATGTCTTCAATAAAGATGAAAGTGAGACCGAACCTGAAGTGTGATCATTTGGTTTCCTAGAACTATGACACAATGGATTATTTTCAAGATTAATGTGACATGTTTCTACCAATTTATGCGAAGAGACATTTCCACATCCTTCAATCGAAGGTCCCACCGACAAACTATCTTTATTAAGGGATTTAGGGATAGAGCCAACAACTTGCTAGTTTTTCTTAAAATCCATAAGTAACAGAGCATCCAAAAGTAAAGGAGACTTAAGAAGCTCCGTATCTAATTTCTCAATTGACTGGTGCCAAATACCATCATGAGACTTGATATTACAAGTAAGTGGGCAAACATTGTTAGGGTTAATAAGAACACAAATTTTTACCAGAACCTCCCCCTCCACAAAGTCCATTTTAGATGTTAAAAAAGTTCCAATAGTATTTCCAATTTTCTCAAGAACATTTGGATCCATAAATTCAAAAGGAATTTTAGGTAAACCAAACTAGAAAGGAATAAGTTTCGAACTAGACCAAGAAGGAACAAAAAAAGGTTTCCAAGCCGCAATTGAAATTAAATGTTTTCCAAACCAATGATGCAAAGTTATTAATACCTCATCTCTGAAAGAAGGAGAATCAAATACAATAATAAAAGCATTCGCAGACAATAATTGAAAATAATGCATATCCCCCCATCTTTTCTACAATTTATGATAAAGCTTTAACAAACTAATTTGATCACCCCAAATTTTCCCAGAAATAGCATTCGTATGCAAACAATTCGCTTTCTTATCGACATAGGAACCTAAAAGATCAATACAAGGGATAGGAGCCCAAACCTGTGATGAAGAAACCCCTAGCAGAATAGGATCAGAAGGTATCTTACTTACCTTTTCTAGACTAGCTTCCTTGAGGTTCACATTTACCTTATTTCCCACTTGTTGTGAAGAAACAGAAACCCTAGCCATAGTCTCCTTATTTGCCAAGCCAACAACCCTAGCAAACGTTCATTGATTACCCAGATCCAAAGACCATTTCCTCAAAAAGCCCTTGAATTGCTTCTTAGAATTCCCTTGATTCACACCATTATTAAAATGCCCTTGAGTGAATCTCCTTCCATCGTTATTCTACCTCCATGCCACACTGCATCTGTTCCCAAAGAAGCCTTGACAGTATTTTGAAGCTTGTTGAAAAACCTTGTTATTTCCACTTCGGTTTACCTGTATCGCCATGTCCTTCCATCTGCCATTCATGAAGACCCACTACGGAACATGAGGTGGGTCTTCCTAGCCCACATCTGTCCATGAACCCAAATGTCCTCTATCAGCCATGTCTGATCACTGTATTAAATTTCTACTAAACCTATGATTTCTGTTCCCTTCAGAGCCCATGGCTTTGCAGCATACTTGAAGCTTCAGTTCATCAGCAACCAACGGAGTGGAGTCTGAATGGATCTGTGGGATTTATGTCCTGCTGCACTATTTCCGCATGCTTTTTTCCCTTGATTTTGGCTTGAAATGTGCATAGAATGATATTCCACAATGTTGGCTGAACTTTAAATATTATTAGTTTTGCACATTTCCGTGTTTCTTGCAGTTCTCAAGTTTTTTGAGGGTTTGAATTTAAACCTAAATCTGTTTCTGGAGATACTTAGTTCGAATCCCTCCACGACATCATTCACTTTACAGCTAAGTTTATTCAAAATTTCAGTATGGATCCAGACTCTTTTAGTTCCACCTTCTCAGATCTAGCATTGGAAAATGTTATGGCAGCTTGTAGTTTTGCAGCAGTATTATTCTGTTTCGAGCGTCATTTCATGTTTACTTTGTGTCTACCAAATAGATTTTTCAACTTCTCTAAGATCCCATAAAGCTTCTTTAATCTTGGCAAAACTGATAGTTTCAATTTTGATGGCCCTTGTCTAAAGGGTGATGTCTGTCTCCTCAATTTTATTGTCGATGGCGAAAATGGTTGGAAACCTTGGAATGCAATAGTCAGTGGTAAAAATATGAGCATACCCTACACTATCTCCAAGCAAGGTACATTAATATATGAATCAAGATGAATAAGCCTTCAACATACTACCTCTAGCAATATCCAAGCATGAAGCTACCATTAAAACTTTGTCTCAAGTGACAAACTTAAAAAACATTCACCACACACCTTCTCTACCTCAACTTCGCATCACATACTCCGCAAATGATATGATCATGTAAGAACTCTAATCCACACATTCATGGCACACATTCACACTAATTTGATCTTCTATATATTTCATCCTCTTCATTACAAATCATAAATTGGGTCGGCCAAAATAGGGGACAAACATTAGTCCTATCAAGTCGGTCACCAAACACAACTACAGTGAAATCAATCCAATCCAGAAGATAGGAAGGACCTAAAAAATCATTTCACAACTTTCTAAGTAGTCTCAAACATCACACACAATAGCACACATCCTCCAAAGTTGACAACAAGGTAACATGTAGAAAGACCATGTAGCATATAACTAGTCGGCCCAAAAATATGTCTTCCAAATGAATCAGCTCAATGCATATCTCCACAACCCAAAGTAGGACCCAAATACAATTTATCACAATCTCCAATGCTAGCAAAGACATCCAAGGATACACTGCAAGAAATTGAATAAGTTTTGTTCGCCAAACTAGAGTAATTACCTTGAACAACTAACATTAGACACAATGTGACACCAAACAGATGATCCAACATCATGCATAGCACATAAGGATGTTTTTTTAACATCCAACAACATTTTCAAATACTTATTTCTAATAGTCACATCAAAAACATATTGGTGCAAAACAAGCAAATACAAAACAATTCATTTTAGAAGGCTAGAAGACCCAATCATGAACATAACATCATTAATAACACCTGCAAAACATTTCAGCACATGAAACTTGAATAGATACATATCAAAAAAAATAAAAGCATGTCCTCCAAGATGCAACAACATAAATACCAATATGGAGAAATGCAGGGCATTTTTCAAACCAATCCTAACAGACAACCAAACTGCCAACAAACTGCAATTACCAACCACATTAGCTACAACATTAGGGCCCTAGAAAGATAAGAGTGAAATGTCCACAAAGCATACATATTATGTTCAAATTTGCAAGACAATGCCATCAAATGCAGAAGAATGCAAAGCATTCTTCTAAACTATCTTCAGTATATATTCTGCAATTACTTATTCCATTAGTCTTCCAAAGATTATAATGTCCTGAAAAAATCGTAACCATCATCTTGTAGTATAAAAAAGATCATCACAATCATATCCACTTTATTTCCATGCTTCTAATCCTCATGTCAATGCATCTAGTCGTCATCTTAATATTCCTCATCTCAAGGCATCTAATCCTCATCTTAGTATGATATGATCATCATTATACCATCTCTTCCAATAAGTACATTATCAATATCAATACATCATACTGAGTGTAGACATCATACAGTAAGAAGGTGGACATCCACAACACAAAGCATCTGAAGCCATAATTCATCCAACAACAATCTCCCATATTCTTACAATCATCATACTGGACATATCATCAATGACACCACACAAGCTATAGGTTGACATCAATAACAACATTTGCCAACATATTTTTCCATAACAACCAAATGAAATTAAAGACCATCTTGAATTAGACCTAGAAGTTCTCCACTGGAATTGAACTAAGTATTTTAGTAATATTTTACCATCCTTTGCATATTGTATGAAAAGAAATACAAACATGTTTGTCATATGCATGAAACAATAGTTGATATTTCAAGTTTATTCTATTGTTTTCCCTTCCTTGGAGTAGCAAGAATTTGATTATGATGATTCATTTGTGAGTGCCTTAAAATATTGAAGACTGCATCCAAGGATTAGCCACTTGTTATTGATGAATGTATATGGTAAACTGCAAAGTGTTTCCCAACTGTTTTATTGTCAGACATGAAATGAGTTATAGATCTATTTATAATATTATCATTGTCTTGTAAATGGTCATTTTTGTATTTATCTCAACTATTACTATCAATGAATATAAAATCTTGATTGTTGAATTTCTTTGTATATTCATATAGACTATTTAAGACAACAATTTGGGAAATTTTTATGTTGCTTTTGGTCTTCAGATAATGCTATATGATTGGATATAAACAAGTTTTACGGCTAACTAACTCACATCCACAAACAAACAAAAGCCAAATACATGGTAGCAATTTTTATGACATTGGTCTACATATTACATAAAACATCCACTAATTGTTATGTATGTACATTTCACATCTAACCTACCCTTTGATTTTATGATGTGATACATAAAGAAAATTACTACAAGAAAATCACAATAATGGCAAACACCAAGTATAACTAGTGACAAAATTTTATAATAGAGTTTGAATCATTAGCCCCAACAAGATTGGGGAGTTTTACAATGAATTACATAGATATCAAGTAAATGATGATAATTTTGAATTATTTCATATGTATTTTACCAATCATTATTGGTACCAAAAAAAATATTAAACAAAGTGAAGCCATCTAAATATTATTATTTGTTCATCTTTCTCTAATTTGTGGAATCATCAAATTTCTACTTAAGAAGATTTTGAAGAGTCATTTACAAAATATTACCTTACAAAGTCAATCACACATGCCTAGACAGAGAAAGGGCCATAAGACAACAAGCTAATGATTTCATCTAGAACACATTATTTTCATATATACCACATTGTTTTCATCTGAAAAATATGGTATTAGTATTGCATTCTAAAGTTCTTTGTTGTTGGTTGTATGGATGCACACATTTATACAATTTATTGCAGCTTGGAGGTATTGGGTATTGTAATGCAAGGATATATCTCACATGAAATTAGGTGAACATATGGGCATCCAACAAATATTTAGAAGGATAATTTGCAATGTTTAAATAATCTGTTTAGAAGTGGCATTTGTGTTGCCTTCAAAAGTGTCTCACGAGGAAAATAGATAATTTTTCTAACATTTGATTTTTGCCTAATTTTGCTAAGGATGATTAGTGTGTGGTTGGACAACGTCTCATTTCATTAGGATTTTCATTTCTGCAAAAAAAAAATTAAAATTGCTTATCGAATGAGAAAATTATTAAACAACATTTCTAATCTTCTTTTTTCCTATCTCATGATAACAATTCAACCACAAAACTATAATTTATTAGATACTCATATTTGTGAAAATTTTATTATTATAAACAATTTCATTACATCCATCATAAATGCAAAATGATATAAAATGTAGATATTTGTTTCCTTTCTTTATTGCATGTTAAATTCAAAGAACCTTTGATATCGAATCCAAATATAGAATAATTAATGATGGCTTTATCTATATAGCCTCAATGCCTTTCACAAGCTGGTCTCATCAAGAAAATTGATACATGCATCAAGAATTATAACGCTTAGTATAATGGAAACAACCAAACAAATATCAAGCTTTATGGATTACCAAATTTCATATTGGTTTAAATGTAATTTATTTTTCCATAAATTTTTGACTTTGTGAATACATGTGAATTACAAGAAATGCATAAAATGATTTTGTTGAAGCTATCATATTCAATTCTAATTTGACAAAAGTTGTAATTACATGCCCATTGTTCTACCCATTCAACTTACTAAGTTTAACCCACTTGAGTGAAAGAAATAAATTGCCAACATACAAGTAATAAGATTTTTATTTTTCCATTTCATAAACAAGATGCATATTTGAAATAAATCCCATTTCAATTTTTCCATTGCATCATAATTCATATACAATATCATATTCATAAACATATAAAAGCATTTACATTTTCCTTTTCAAAATTTCATTTACTTTAGGAATATTTGAGTACATACAAATATTTTAGGAGCTTAATGAAACATAAGAGAAACAAATGGCCCAGATGTCCTTGTTGGCATACATCCTCAAATTCCAACCACCAACTGCATGAGGAAGAGCATCACTCAAGTGCTTTTCCAACCAACCAAGACTTGACAGTCCCTCGTGCCTCTTCTAATTGAAGCAACCCAACCCTTCAACAAAGAGATTGGTTTGGTGACCTCATAATAATAGCCTTGTGAGCGTAATGTTGTGTCCTACATATCTAGAGTTACCCTACTCTAGGATGTAAACTTGGATCACAATGAACCGAATGTGGCAATCTACACTACTTTGCCAAAGAATTCATCACTCAATACTTCGAGTGTGAGTCATATGTCCACCCACTTCACTACTCTATTTGGTATACTGACCATTTATTCTATTCCCCTATCATTCTCATAAATTTAATAATAGGATGTCTAACTAGGTTATTCCCATCCATGGATTGCCCTAATCCCAGGATTAACCTAATCAATCATTTCCACATACTAAAAATGTACACCATTTCTATCATTGCGTGATATATACTTATACATATACCCAATCATAAGTATCTAACAAAATCATGTATGCATATTCTACATATTAATAATCATTACATCACTTAAGATTTTATAATATCTTTCCCTAAAATGATTGCATTCAAATATATTTTCAACAAAAGGAAAAGATAGAATTATCATGCCTGGATTATAGCCTCCACAAAGATACTAACTCCTAATCATGATCACGTTGTCTTCACAACTTATCCACAATCACATATCCTCACAAAATTCTCAAAGATAACAACTATCCTATTTGCTCACAAAACTTGAATAATATATCTTTTCCAACAATGGAGAATGATGAGTGAATGGAAAATAAGAGTAAACAAAGGAATGACAATGAGTAACATGCAAAATTGAAAAGAGATGATCCAAGAAGAAATAGAGCTCCACTATTTATGCACAAATTTGAGAGTCTTAATACTATAATTAAGTTCTCCAGTTTGCCACCACTCTCTCTCCCATTGCCACCACTAAGACTGTGTGGTTTTTCTTCTAACTATAAAGTTGACACACAAATAGTCCAACAAAATTCTACTACAAAGCATCCTTAATTTTACTTAGTCAAATGATGATTAACCATACTTACTACTTACCTAAACAAATAGGTTTATATCTCTAAATACCACACACTTATCGACTAAGTCCATATTTATATTAGGTATGACTTTAACTATATTACTAATTCTATAAAATAGGGTACACATGGTATTTATCCTGTCCCACATATCCCTTGAAGCTTGAGATCCCATGCATAAAAAGGTGGTGTTGATTAATAAGGGTGGCAATTTATTAACCATCGCCCCCCTCCTCCCCCCCACTTTGGAATAGGGTGTGCCACCTTTTATGGTGAGCGCCCCCCTCCCATCTTCCTCCCTCCTTCCATGAAGTATCATGGCAGCCAAGTATTACCTCTGCATGGTATTTTGACTGACAACCATTTCCACACTCACCACTATGTGGTGTTTGTAAACTATTATTTAATATCCAAATAGTACTCCTATTAACATATTCATCAATCAATATATTGATAACTCAATGATGAAAGAATAGTACCAAATAGGTACTGAGAGGGGAGGGTGAATCAATACAAACAAAAATACACTCTTAAACTGGTTTATCAGCAGACACTATGCATTGATAGACAAATAGTAACACTGGTCCTAAAATAGAGTACAACCGGCAAAAACCCAGAATAGCTAAGACAAGCATAAACCGGTTAATACCTATCTTCTCATATACTCTAACACTTCATTTCCATTTCACCCTAATACATGAACAAGTAATCTACCATCAAAGATATACATATGAGCAACTAGATCAACATGATTCACCGCTTGACAGAAAACAACAAAGCATCACATGAAGAAGACATCACACATGACACACATATTTTTCACGTGGAAACTTAATAGGGAAAAACCACGGTGGGGATGAATACCCGCAAGCTTGTTTTTGAACTCTTTAGAAGTCCGCTTTGTTAGGAGCCTTGTCCGGTTAAAGGCTGATACAATAGGTTCTGTTAGGAACCGATCCTGTTAGGGATCACCTGGTTAAGGGATGGCAAGAATACCCAGTTAAGGGTTAAACCCTGTTAAAGGTTACCTTGTTAGAGGATTTCAAGAACTCAATTGTTTTGAGTCACCCTGTTAAAGGATTTACAACAAGCTGGTTAAAGCTACCCTGTTAAGGGATTTTCCAACTGTTGAGGTGGTTAGAGATCAACAGGTATGACAATGATCTGGTAACAACACTCAATGCCAATGCAGATCCGCTTAAGCTCCTCTTCACCTTCTGCACTTACACTCTACAGGTATCACTTCTCTCCTTTTGGTTTGGCAAGAATCACGTATGCCTTCTCTTGGATACACACACACAACTTTTTCCAACAACCTCAGAAAGAGACACAACATTGACCTTATAGGAAAACAGATAGGTCGGTAGCATAAACCCTAAACCCTAAACCTGTTAGGTTAAGGAATTGAAATGGTTCAATCCTAACCGTTGAGCACACTACATTAAATGCAATAGTTCTTGATCCAATCACAAGACATTCTCCATCCTCCATTTCCACCGATTTCATGGTGGCTGATAACCCATCACACATTATCACCGTTTTACAGACTTCGCACATTCCCGAGGTAGATAGGAACAATCTCCTTCACGCGCACAAGGCTTACGTGGCAACACGATCTATTCTTCGTTACCATGCTAACTCATCACACAAAGTCACCGGTTTAGCCACATAGGCTTGAAGCACTTCAACCGGAAACCCTGAAGTTGAGACTACCAACTGGTAGTCATACAATGCTTCCATGTGCCGGTTCCCATAACCATATGCCAGTTCACCTTGAGAAAACACACTGCTTCACTTTGGCACAAATGTCGGTTCACAGTGTTATACCAGTTCTCACATATGCTGGTTCTCACCTCTTCAACATATTGACATCAATGACAACATACAATGTTATTATGTCCTCATACCGGTTCACATAAAGCCAATAATCTCCCCCTTTGGCATTGATGGCAATATACAAAGATATCTCCTCGCTTCACATCTTCTCCCCCAATTTCTGTAGATATCTTCTCCGCTTCACATCTTCTCCCCCTTTGAAAACAATGCCAAAGTGGAGGCACAAGCTTCCCTATTCCATTATGCTACTCCCCCTGAGGAGTAGCATCCTTCAACACATCAATCCTGAAGAAAAATTTGACTATGCAATACCTGACTGATGTGGAGCATATACCTTTAGTTTACCTCCTGAAGGGGCAACACCCCTAATTCACCTCTTAAGTACATAAATGTAGCCTTTGGGAGAGGCTTGGTGAATATGTCTGCTAATTACTCCTGACTGGAAACATGTTCCAGTGCAATCTCTTTGTTCTAAACCTTTTCCCTCAAGAAATGATACTTAAGCTCAAAGTGCTTGGTTCTAGAATGTAAAACCGGATTCTTGGAGATATTAATTACACTAGTATTGTCACAAAATATACTTACCGGTTCAAATATAGGAACTTTGAAGCCATTTAATACATGCTTCATCCAAATTATCTGAGTGTAGTTCATGAAAGCTGCAACATACTTTGCTTCTGCTGTAGACTGAGAGATACAACTCTGCTTCTTACTCATCCATGAGACCAGTCTACCACCGAGAAAGAATGCACCATCGGTTGTGCTTTTCCGGTCATCTATATTGCCTACCCAATCAACATCTGTGTATACTTTCAAGTTGAAATGCTTGCTATATGGATACCACAATCCATAGTCAATAGTTCCCTTCAGATACCTAAGAATCTGCTTGACTGCAACCAAGTGGGATTCTCTTGGGATTTTCTGGAATCTTGTAGTAATGCCAACTACATGTGCAATATCCAGTCTGCTATGCACTACATAATGCAACTTACCAATCATTGATCAGTATTCCTTCTCATCGACTAATGTTGAGTCATCTTCTTTGGATAGTTTACAACTGGTCACCATCGAAGTACCAATTGGTTTGCTATCTTCCATGCCAAAGTTCTTCAACACCTCTTTGACATACTTGGACTGAGTGATAAAGATTCCATCTTTCATCTGCTGGATCTGCAGCCCAATGAAGAATTTAATCTCCCCTATGAGTGACATCTCAAACTCTTTCTTCATTTCATCAACAAACTCATGACTCATCTTGTCATCTCCACCAAAGATAATGTCATCAACAAATACCTCATAGATTAGGATCTGATCTCCTTCAGACTTCAAGTAGATATTGCTATCTTCACTTGTTCTCTCAAATCCAATCTTCACAAGATGGGAATGCAGACACTCATACCATGCTCTAGGTGCCTGCTTTAGACCATATAAGGCTTTATGTAGCCTACATACCATGTCACTGTCTTCAGATAGGGCAAACCCATCTGGTTGCTCAATATACACCTCCTCTTCAAGTACACCATTTAGGAATGTAGATTTTACATCCATTTGATATACTTTGAAACCTTTAAAAGCTTCATATGCAAGAAGCATACAAACTCCTTCCAATCTGGCTATAGGAGAAAAGGTTTCTCCATAGTCTTCTCCTTCTTCTTGAGCATATCCTTTTCACACCAATCTGGCTTTGTTCCTAATCACTATGCCATCCTCATTCAGCTTATTTCTAAAAACCCATTTGGTACCAATGACATTTTTATGCTTCGGTCTGGGTACCAAAGACCATGTACCATTTTTCTCTATCTGGTCAAGTTCTTCTTCCATTGCCTTGATCTAGTCTTCATCTTTATGAGCCTCTTTGAATGATTTAGGCTCAAATTCAGAGATCATACATGAGTTTTCTCTGACCTTTCTTCTTGTAAGGATTCCTACATCCTTATCTCCTATGATCTGCTTAGGATCATGAATCAGCTTGACATACCGAGGAATGGTCTTAATGGATTCCTCTTGTTTTTCTTCTTCATCCTCATCTCCATCAGTATCAACATCTATATCTACCGGTGTAGGAACACTGTTACTGGTACTTGGTTGACTGATAACCAGTTTCCAGAGGGTTACAACCGGTTCATTTATCGCTTGCTCATTGTCGGTTTCCTTAGTTTTCTTAGAGGTTTCACCAACTCTTACATTGATGCTTTCCATAATTCTCTGAGTCCTATTGTTGAAACACTTGAGAGCTTTGCTCTTGGTGGAATATCCTAAGAATATTCCCTCATCACATTTCGCATCAAATTTGCTCTGGTGTTCACCCCTCTTGATGTAACATTTTCTACCAAACACTCTAAAGTAGCTAACCACAGGTGTCTTACCAGTCCAATACTCATACGGAGTTTTATCCTTACCTTTCTTGATGAGTACCTGGTTCATTGTGTAGACTACAGTGCTCACCGCTTCTCTCCAAAAGGTGTGAGCTACCTTCCATTGAATTAACATGGTTCTAGCTGCTTCAACCACAATCTGATTATTCCTCTCTTCTAGGCCATTCTACTGTGGAGTCCGGGGGGCAGACAGTTGCCTCTCAATGCCATGTTCTTCACAGTACTTGTTGAATTCACCGGAAGTGAATTCCCCTCCTTGATCAGTTCTCAGGCACTTGATCCTTTTACCTCTTTCCTTCTCCACTAATGCTCTGAAAGCTTTGAAATTTACAAAGGCTTTAGATTTGTCTTTCAAGAATGTGACCCACATCATTCTTGAGCAGTCATTAGTGAGAATCATGAAGTACCTATCACCCTGCACACTTCTAGTTTTCATAGGACCACACAAATCAGTATGCACAAGATCAAGCAAGTTGTCAGCAGTGAAAGATTTACCTTTAAAGGTTGAGGAAGACATTTTCCCCAATTGACACTCTCTGCACAAGGTATTATCCAGTTTGCTTAGCACCGACAACCCTCTAACTGCCTTGATCTTACTAGCCTTCACAATGTTATCAAAGTTTACATGGCAGAGTCTCCTATGCCATATCCAGCTATCATCAAATTTAGCCATAAGACATGTACTTATATTTGCATTCAGCTAAAATAGGTTACCTTTGGTTTGCATGTCGGAGGCCACCAATTCACCATTCTTTCCTTTGATTTTGCAAACTCCATTCTTGAATTCCAGAATGAGGCCACTGTCATTTAGCTGGGCAACACTCAGAAGGTTGTGTCTGAGACCATCAACCCAATACACATTGTCCACACTACTCTTTCCATTCAGAGAGATGGACCCTCTACCTTTGACCATGCATGGTGCATCATTTCCAAAGCGAACCACACCACCATCATACTCTTCCAAGGATAGAAACTTACCCCGGTCACCAGTCATATGGTGAGAACAACCACTGTCAATGATCCACTCATTGGAATGATCAAACCAGGAGACAAGAGCCTTCTTGTCTGATGCATCTTCCTTGACAACAACAAACACAATATCTTCATTTTCTTCATCCTCTGATTCCTCATCTATGACACCTTCATCAACTGCCACAAAATAGTTTCTCTGGTTTCCTCCTTTGAATTTCTTGAACCTTTCTGGTTTGTCTTTTTTGTCGCCATTATGACAGTTTATAGTAATATGTCCTATCCGGTTGCAAGAAAAGAATTTCAAAGGTAGCTTACCTCTGTATTTGTCGGTTCCTTTAGGAAGTTTCCTAGAAAGGAGAGCTTCAAATGCCATCAGAATCTCCTCATCATCCATTTCTCTGCTCTGTCTTAGTTCACCACTAGTGCTGGCTTCTTTTCCTTTTCTGGATGGTACAATAGAAGCTTTAAAAGCTGATTCAATCTTTTGAATACTTCCATCAAAACTATTTAGCTCATAGGCTATCAACTTTGCAATGATGGAGTCTAGGGATACCTTAGTCTTGTCTATTGATCTCAGCTCCCCAATAGCAGCAACCCTTATTGCATAGACTGACAATAGGGATCTCAGGACTTTTCTTACCACAGTGGAATCTTCTATTTTATGACCTGCACTCTTGATATCTCCAACAATGGTTTCGATTCTTATTCCATACTGTTGAATGGTCTCACCTTCAACCATCCGCATATCTTCAAACTTCCCTCTAAGGCTTTCTTCCTTAGCTTGTTTTACATGCTCATCACCGCCATAGATATTTTCAAGAGTATCCCATACCTCTTTGGGATTTTCCTTATCTTGGACATCAATAAACTCAATGTCAGATAAACTACTAATTAGGGCTTCCATGACTTGCCCATTCTCCTGTATCTCTCTCTTTTGGTCATCGGTGAGAGTACCGGTAGGGGAAACATAGGCATTCTCAACATAGCTCCAGTGTTGAGCACCCATGCTTCTGATGTATATCTTCATTCTGTCTTTCCATATACTAAAATTTTTCTCTGTTAAACTTTGGACCTTCCCTCCTCATCATTAGACTAGGATCTTTACCTCAAGCAGTTAAGCTTATAACACAGAGGACCTGGAGGATTCTCTGATACCAATTGATAACTCAATGATGAAAGAATAGTACCAAACAAGTACTAAGAGGGGGGGGGGGGGTGAATCAGTACAGACAAAAATACACTCTTAAACTAGTTTGTCACCAGACATTGTGCATTGACAGACAAATAGTAACACCGGTCCTAAAACAGAGTACAACCGACAAAAACCCAGAATAGCTAAGACAAGCATAAACCGGTTAATACCTATCTTCTCATATACTCTAACACTTCATTTCCATTTCACCCTAATACATGAACAAGTAATCTACCATCAAAGATATACATATGAGCAACTAGATCAACATGATTCACCGCTTGACAGAAAACAACAAAGCATCACATGAAGAAGACATCGCACATGACACACATATTTTTCACGTGGAAACCCAATAGGGAAACCACGGTGGGGATGAATACCCACAAGCTTGTTTTTGAACTCTTTAGAAGTCTGCTATGTTAGGAGCCTTGTTCGGTTAAAGACTGATACAATATGTTCTATTAGGAACCGATCCTGTTAGGGATCACTTGGTTAAGGGATGGCAAGAATACCCAGTTAAGGGTTAAACCCTGTTAAAAGTTACCTTGTTAGAGGATTTCAAGAACTCAATTGTTTTGAGTCACCCTATTAAAGGATTTACAGCAAGTCGGTTAAAGCTACCCTGTTAAGGGATTTTCCAACTGTTGAGGTGGTTAGAGATCAACAGGTATTACAATGATCTGGTAACAACACTCAATGCTAATGCAGATCCTCTTAAGCTCCTCTTCACCTTCTACACTTACACTCTGCAGGTATCACTTCTCTCATTTTGGTCTGGCAAGAATCATGTATCCCTTCTCTTGGATACACACACACAACTTTTGCCAACAACCTTAGAAAGAGACACAACATCAACCTTATAGGAAAACAGATAGGTTGGTAACATAAACCCTAAACCCCAAACCTGTTATGTTAAGGAATTCAAACTGTTCAATCCTAACCATTGAGCACACTGCATTAAATGCAATAGTTCTTGATCCAATCTCAAGACATTCTCCATTGTCCATTTCCACCGATTTCATGGCGGCTGATAACCCATCACACATTATCACTGTTTTATAGACTCGCACATTCCTGAGGTAGATAGGAACAATCTCCTTCATGCAAGATCCTTCACACGCACAAGGCTTACGTGGCAACATGATCTATTCTTCATTACCATGCTAACTCATCACACAAAGTCACCGGTTGAGCCACACAGGCTTGAAGCACTTCAACCGGAAACCCTGAAGTTGAGACTACCAACCGGTAGTCATACAATTCTTCCATGTGTCAGTTCCCATAACCATATGCTGTTTCACCTTGAACAAACATACCGCTTCACTTTGGCACAAATGTCGGTTCACAGTGTTATACCGGTTCTCACATATGTCGGTTCTCACCTCTTCAGCATATTGATATCAATGACAACATACAATGTTATTATGTCCTCATACCGGTTCACATAATGCCAACATATATATACATTAACTATATAGATATTCATTGATTAATATATAGATATGTTAGCACAAATATTTAAACCTATCATAGAGATTCAACCAAACATTCCAATCAAGTACATTCAAATGATAACATTACAAAACATCACCAATTCGACAGAAGGCAACTTACCACTTTCCCCAACTAATTTAACTCAACTTGAACAACTAAGATGTGAGTGTGTGATAGCTCAATAAGGCACATATATAAGATAACCAAACCAAGTTCTTCTCCTGAGTGATACTCGTCCTCCCTTCCGGAGGCTTGATCATTCTTGCATCCAACTTAGCACATCACAACAATAGTCAATTGTTATTAAAACATATATATACATAATAGATTTTTACCTCAAAATATCACATTGATGCATAATCATTCATCAGATTCTTAATCAAGATAAATAAATCTAAAGCATATTCATGTGCTAGAGTATTTTAACTAAACAAAGTAACATTAAATAAGTAATATCACAATGGAGTGTAACATATTCCCACCCTTGTGAATCATCATCCCTAATGAATTTAAGTATCAATAATAACATAAAGCATAAACTATATAACATAGTAGCATTGTTTTATGAACTTCCAAATTCAAGCAAAACATGAGGAAATTTTTTCTTCATCTCAACATAATCCTCCCAAGTAATGGAATCTTCTGCATATTGATCCCATTGGACCTTGCATTGTAGAATCTCTCTCGTGCATAGGTGGATCTTACGTGTTTTGAGTACTCTAAGAGTCTCGATTTTTACCACTCCTGGATATTGTACCTGTGAGACATTCCAATCAATTACCTGGTTATCTCTTGGTATGTACCTCTTAAGGTATGATATATGAAAGACATTGTGCATCCTGGCAAGAGCTAGTGGAAATGCTATATGGTAAGCAATAGGGTTGAATTTATTAAGGACCTCAAAAAGACCTATAAAATGTGGAGCTAGTTTGGATGACTTTCCAAACTTTATGGAACTCTTATGAGGTCTAACCCTTAACAAAACAATTTCCCCTACTAAGAAATGTCTAGGTACCCGATTGGAATCTTCATAACTCTTCTATCTATCATTAGCTTTTGCGAGCCTCTGCTTAATTATACCAACTTGCTCCTCCATTTCTGATAGCATCACAGTTCCAAGGCTTATCCCATCCTCAAGCTTATCCCAACTTATAGGAGTTTGACACTTCCTATCATACAATGCTTCAAATGGAGACATCTTAATTGTAGAGTGATAAGAGTTGTTTTATGCAAATTATACTAAAGGTAAATAATATTTCCATGTGTATTGTTGATCCATGCAATACATTCTTAGCAAATTTTCCAATAATTTTTTCACCCTTTTAGTCTGACCATCAGTCTCTGGATGATATGATGAACTTATGTTCAACTATGTTCCAAGTGAAGAAAATAAGGTTTGCCAAAACCTAGATGTCACACGAGCATCCCTATTAGAAATAATCTTTTCAAGAACTCCATGTAACCTAAATACCTATTTGAATAAAATTTTGTGCTATAATAAGAGACCCATCAGTTAAATTCCTTGGAATAAAATGTGTTACCTTGGTAAGCCTGTCCACTACTACTAGTATGACACTATGCTTATTCCTTGACACAGGGAGACCTTGTACAAAATCCATACTAATGATTTTCCATTTCCTTTCTAGAACTTCATGTGGGTACAATAGTGAAGCAGTCATCGGTGAGGAGGGACCTCAAAGAGATCAATCCAAACCGTGTCAACAAGAGTAAACACAACAAAAATACAAAGATATGATGGAAGCAATGCAGAACAGATAGTTTTATTGCATGAAATTTGATTACATCCACCTAGTCACAACCGAGTTACAACATACCGGCTCACAGGCCTGGTAGAATAGGTCACAACCCGAACCTTGAATCGAAAGATCTATCTTCTATGCACAATCTAGCTACTTGATTCTCCCCTTGATTACATTCTAAAGCATAATTACAAATATATATTTTGATCCAAAGGATCCAATTGACCCAAAAGGGATCAAAACTCAAAGGACAAGACCTAACATGCAAAATAAACAAGGTCGGCCTCTGCCAAGAGATTTCTCCTGAAAATCCAAAGGATGAAATGTAGATCATGGGAAAAGGGTCAGCCACACATGAAGGAACATCAGAAACAACGCCCAAGGCTCCACAAGCTTTGGAATGGGTTTTGAAAGATCACCAGAATAGGTCCAGGCAACTGGTAACAAAGAACTGCCAATCTAGTAACAAGAAATTGTCATGGAAACCAATAGTGATATCTTGTCAGAAAATGATCCAAAAGCGATGTGGTTTGAAAGAAAGAAAGATGATCAAGTAGAATCCAACTTGATAGGGTTCGGTGAGCCAAAACCAGGATACATAGAAAGGAAAAGTGAAATTGCAAACATAAAGCAAAACAAAAAGGAAATTTTTTTTGGTTGATGCAAGATTGTTGTGAACCAAGGATGCTCCTGCATCAGACATCCAGGGTTAATGAAAAAGTGAGCCTCTCACTTAGGGTCAAATGGAAACCAAGGTGGTCTACCTTTGCCTAAGAAATCCAAGATGAATCTTCAACTAGTCTGTCCTTCCACTTCACAAGATATTCCTTATTCTGACTATTCTGGGTACTACGCCCAATCCTAATGTCCAAAATCTCTTCAATCTGATCTGGTTCCTTCCGAGGCAATTGTTTCTCCAAGCTTGCAACACTATCCTCACTGAATTTTGGTTCATGGTACTCATTAAGATCTGAAATGTTGAATATAGGTGAAATACTTAGACTATCCGATAATTCCACTTCATATGCATTTCCAAAACTGAACTTCCTCAAAATCCTACAAGGTCCAAACTTCTTCATCTGCAACTTATTATAATTTCCAACTGAGAATCTCTCTTTTCTCAAATATAGCATCACTTCATCGCCAACTTCAAGTTACTTATGTCTCCTTTTCTCATTTGCCTTCTCCTTATATTTGTTGTTCATGTTTCCAAATGTTGTTTAACCTAAATATGAAATGTTGTCGTGTGATCTACAAAATCTTCTGCTTCTAAACTCTTCCAGTCTTCAATGCTAATGTCTCTCAATTCTGCTATACCTCTAGGGTGCACTCCGGTAACAATATCAAAAGGTGTTTTTCTGGTACTTCTATTCACTGAATTGTTGTAGGAAAACTCTGCTTGTGCAAGGATCAAATCCCAACTTCTTGTTTTATCTCCCACTAAACATCTCAACGAATCTCCCAAACTTTGATTAACAAATTTTGTCTATCCATTAGTCTGTGAATGAAAAGTAGAACTGAACTTCAAATCTATCTTCATCTTCCTCCAAAGTGTTCTCTAAAAATAGCCAACAAACTTAGTGTCTCTATATGAAACTATGCTCTTAGGAAATCCATGCAATCTCACCACTTCCTTGAAAAATAAGTTTGCTACATGCAATGCATCTGATGTCTTTCTACAAGATCTAAAATGAGCCATCTTCGAGAATTTATCCACTACCACAAATATAGAATCATTTCCTCTTGGTGTCTTAGGCAATCCAAGTATAAAATCCATGCTTATATCCTCCCAAGGTCTTACCGGTACTGTCAAAGGTTTATACAATCCCACATTCTGACTACTACCTTTTGCAACCTGACAAACTCTACAACTTTGCACATATCTCTTAACATCCTTATGAATTTGGGGCCAAAAGTACTGCTCACTCACTAGTGCAACTATTTTGTCAATGCCAAAATGTCCGGCTAAACCTCCATTGTGTTTCTCTTTTATTATGTTCTCTCTCATGGAACTCTTAGGTATGTGTAGCTGAACTCCCCTGAATAACATTCTAGCCTGAATGAAATAATCCAACCATTTTCTCCTATCAATCATAACTAGTTCTCTAGATGCTTTCCAAGGTTTTGCAAAATCTAGGTCTTCATCATACAAGGTCTTCAAATTTTTAAAACCTAATACTGTCACTCTCATCTCTGTCAGCAAATTCCTTCTTGTACTCAATGCGTCAACAAATTTGTTAGATTTTTCACTTCGATGCTTTAACACAAAGGTGTAACTCTGTAAGAATTCTTCCTATCTCATATGTCTCAGATTCAGCTTACTCTAACTATTCAAATACTACAAAACTTGATGATCTGTATACAACACAAACTCCTTGGGCAACAAGTAGTGTCTCCATTTCTTCAAGGCTTCAACTATGGCATAAAATTCCTGATCATACACTGAATATCTCTTCCGGGCATCATTCAATTTCTCACTGAAATAGGTTACTGCTCTCCCTTCTTGACTCAAGATTGCTCCTATTTTTGTTCCACTTGCATCACAATCCACTTGAAATACTTTATTGAAATCCAATAAAGCTAACATAGGTTGCTCAGTCACTTTCTGTTTCAACAGTTCAAAACATTTGTTTACTCCAGTGGTCCACTAGAATTCCTTCTTATCTCCTCTCATGGTCTCAGTCATAGGGTTATAAATTGAACTAAAATTTCTAATAAATTTCTAGTAAAAACTACCCAATCAATGAAATGATCTTACCTCCCCAATGCTTTTCGGTGTAGGCCACTCAACAATGGATTTCACTTTCTCAGGGTCCATCTTCAAACCATCCTAAGATATCACAAATCCTAAATAGACTAACTCATCCTTCATGAAAGTACACTTCTTGATATTGATCAACAACTTTTCTTCTCTCAACCTCTACAAAACTTGTCTTAACTACAACAAATGCCCCTCTTTTGTCTTACTGAAAATCAAAATGTCATCCAAATACATAATAAATAACTTACCCAATAATTTCTTCAATACCTCATTCATCAGCCTCATGAAAGTACTCGGTGCATTAGTCAATCCAAAAGGCATCACCAACCATTCATATAGTCATTCACTTGTCTTAAATATCATCTTGCACTCATAACCTTCTTTGATCCTGATATAATGATATCCACTCTTTAAATATATCTTTGTAAAGTATTTTTCTCCACTCAAACAACCCATTATGTCATCCATCCTAGGCAAAGGAAAGCGGTATTTCACTGTGATCTTATTTATTTCTCTTGAATCGGTACCCATTCTCCACTCTCCATTCTTCTTAGGTGCTAATACTATTGGTACTACACAAGGGCTCAGACTCTCCCTGATCAAACTTTTATTCAACAGCTCCTGCATTTGTCTATCTAGTTCTTCATTCTCTGTCGGTGTCAACCGGTGTGCAACTTTGTTAGGAAAACCGGCTCCAGGAACCAAGTCCATGCAATCACTAATACTTATTACAAGTGGCAATCCATTAGGTACATTATCTGAAATGATATCCTCATATTCTGTCAGCAAATCTCTTATCTCTTCTGGGTGCTATCCTTCTGGTTCTGGTCTCTTAGTCTTCTTAGGAATTAAGACAAAACACACATTCTCATGTCTCGGTCCATCAATGAATTTCCTTCCATCTACTAAACAGATTTTGGCATTTGTACAAACTTCATTCTTCAAAGGTTCCTCCAAAGGTAGCAAGGTTTGCTTCATCCCATTGGCCATAATAGTGTATGTATTCTTCCTCCCATCATGTATTTCCTTTCTATCAAACTCCCAAGGTCTACCCAACAAAAGATGACAAATATCCATAGGCATAATATCACACAAAACTTCATCATGATAATTCCTAATTTTCAATTTCACCAAACATTGTTCACTTACTAACAACTTATGTTCATCCTGAATCCATGCTATCTGGTAAGGCTTAGGGTGTTTCAATCTCTCCAATTTCAACTTACTCACCATCTCTTCTGAAATAATATTATTTGAACTACCACTATCAATAACAACTTTACAACACTTACTAGATACCTTACATCTGGTCTTGAACAGATTCTTCCTCTGCAAGGGCTCTTCATCTCCTCCGATATGACACAAATCTCTCCTCATCATCAATGGTTCTCCATCTTCTAGTTTATTATCTGATCCGGTGGGGTTTTCTTCCACCACTGCTGCTCTTCTGGCAGCCTCTGTCTACTTACACTTGAATGCACAGTGTCCTTCTCCTCCACACTTAAAGAAAGTTACTCTAAATGTCCTCTTGTCATGTCTTCTCAAGTTCTCATTCCGGTAACCATCTGGTTCTCTCCTCCAGTAGAAATTTCTATCATCCTTCCAGTATGAATTACCTTCTTTGATCACTTCCTTGTCCTTGTTCTAATCTATACTGGTTCCTCTTCCTCTGGTATATCCTCTTCCTCCTTGAAATCTTCCTTCGGTAAACCTTCCACCTCTACCTCTCTATCTTTGCTCATGTCTTTTGTTCAATTTCTCTTCAGCCTTTCGGGCATATTGGTAAGCCTCTTCAACACTCTCCAATTTTATCATACTGAGTTCATCTTATATAGACATTCACAATCCATTCAAATATCTTGTAACTTGTTTAACTTCATCATCAACATGTCTGGATCTGATGTTCAACTTGTAAAATGCTTCGGTGTACTCCTTCACACTAGATTCCTTCTGTCTTAGATTCTACAACTTATGGAACAAATCCACTTGATAATTCACCGACACAAATTTCGATTTCAACTTAGTAATCATCTGATCCCATGTCTTTTTCTTTACCTCTTCTTTGTCTGTCAACTTGCAAATGCTCCAACCAAAGGGAAGCATGACCTTTCAGTTGAGTACAAGCATATTTCACCTTCCTCTCTTCTGCAGTATTTTCAAAATCAAAATACTTCTCCATCTCCAAGATCCAATCCATCGATTCATTTGAATCTAACTTCCCATCATATTTTGGTGGGGTAAAATGAGGTTTAGTGTTCATCATACTCAAAACCCTTGAAAACCTTTCTTCATCTGGATTAACCGCCAGTAGGTTTACTTGTTCTACTGGGGATTCTTCTCCTTCATCTTCACTCACATCTTCAATGTGTCGACCTCTTCTCTAGGTTGTCTCCACAACTTCTAACCGAGCTTCTATTCCTTGCAACATCTCCATCATAGCAGGGTCAACATTCCCACGCGCTCCACCATTCCTAGTTCCTCTTCGCACCATCGATTCATGCTAGTCCTCTACAATTTCAGGTTAGATCCGCAATCTGCCACCCTAGAACAAGAAATTTAGGACACACAACCTCCAAAATGAATTTTCACTTTGATACCACTTGAAGCAGTCATTGGTGAGGAGGGACCTCAAAGAGATCAATCTGGACCAGTCGGCAAGAGCAAACACAATGGAAACACAAAGATATGATGGAGGCAATGTAGAACATATAGTTTTATTGCATGAAATATGATTACATACAACTGGTCACAACCAGGTTACAACATATCGGCTCATAGGCCTGGTAGAATAGGTCACAACCTGGACCTTGAATCGAAAGATATATCTTCAATGCACAGTCTAGCTACTTGATTCTCCCCTTGATTACATTCTAAAGCATAATTATAAATATATATATATATATATATATATATATACCGATCTAAAGGATCTAGTTAGCCCAAAAGGGATCAAAACCCGAAGGACAAGACCTAACGTGCAAAATAAACAAGGTCAGCTTCCGCCAAGAGATTCTTCTGGAAAATCCAAAGGATGAAACGTAGATCATAGGAAAAGGGCCAGCCACACACCAAGGAACATTGAAAACAATGCCCAAGGCTCCGCAAGCTTCAGAATGGGTTTGGAAGATCACTAGAATAGCTCTAGGAAACCGGTAACAAAGAACTGTTAATTCGGTAACAAGAAACTATCATGAAAACCGGTAGGGATATCTTGCCAAAAAATGATCCAAAAGTGATGCGGTCTGAAAGAAAGAAAGATGATCAATCCTTCAAGTAGAATCCAACTCCACGGGATCTGGTGAGCCAAAATCGAACACATAGAAAGGAAAACTGAAACTGCTAACAAAAAGAAAAACATAAAGGAAAATGTTTTTGGTTGATGCAAGATTGCTTTGAACTTTGGATGCTCCTGCATCAAATAGTCCTATAGGATGATGATGATGTTATTATTTTACCCTTTGACATTCTAAGCAACTTACTACAAACCTTGCAACATCCCCTTTCATCCTTTTCTATAAATATAATAGTTTGACATTAGCCAACAATTTAGTTACTCTAGGATGTCCAAAATATGGTGTTGTATGAACTTCTTTCCATACCAAATTCCTTAGTTCCTCAAAGTTAGGTACATAGATTCTTGCCTTAAACCTTAATAATCCATTGGGTTTAAAATGAAATCCTTCATACCTTGGGTCCTATAGATTATCCAAGAGTGTTTTCCTAACTTTCTCATAATACTCATCACCTTTGGATTTATATAACACTTGCTCCTTGAAATCGGTTTGAATTGATATCATTGAGAAGATATGTCTCCTTTGACTTAGAGATCTGCCACCTGATTTTCCTTTCCCTTGATGTAATTGATATTGAAATCACAATTTGATATCAATTCCAACCATCTTCTTTGTCAAGCATTCAATTTCGCTTGGGTGAACAAATAGTTCAAACCAGGCGGTGATCTATTTTTAGTTCAAAAGGTTTTTCCAAAAGATAGTGTCTTCACATCTGTAATGCTTGGACAACTACAACTAGTTCGAAATCATGTGAAGCATAATTTTTCTCATATGGATTCAACTTCCTTGATTCATAGGCTATGACTCACCCATCTTGTATCAACACTCCATCCAAACCTTCTCCCAATGCCTCTTTGATGATAAAAAAATCACCATTTGTATTTGGTACTTTAAATATAGGAGTTGTAGTCAACTTCTCTTTAAGTTGGTCAAATGTTTCTTGACATTTTTCCATGCACTCAAACTTCTTCCCTTTTCTTTTTAATGAAGTAATGGGAAAATCTATCATAGAAAAGTTTGATACAAACTTCCAATAATACCTAGATAGACCCATAAAACTTAAAACTTAAAACTTCTGATACATTCCTTTGTACTGGCCATTCATGTACTACTTTTATCTTTGCAAGATGAATCAAAATCCCCTCAGCTGAAATCACATGACCCAAATATTGTACTTTATTTTAAAATAATGTACATTTAGATAGTTTACCATACAAATTATGCTCCCTTAACCATTATAGAACAATTCCTAGATGTTGGAGATGCTCCTCTTAATCCTTGGAATAAATAGGCATATCGTCTAAAAAGACCAACACAAATTTATCTAACCAATCCCTAAATACATTATTCATCAAGTTCATGAATGTTGCAGGTGCATTCATTAGTCCAATGGGCAGGACTATGAACTCATAATAACCATACCTAGTTTTAAAAATTATTTTGAAGATGTCCTCATCCTTGATCCCTAGTTGATGATATCCTAATCGTTGATCAATTTTTCAAAACATTGTTGCTCCTTGGATCTAATCAAATATATCATCAAGATGTGATAATGGGTACTTATTCTTTATTGTTGCCTTATTAAGAAAGCAATAATCAATACACAAGCACACTGTACCATCTTTCTTCTTTACAAAGATCATTAGTGTTCCCCAAGGTGAAATAGTGGGTCTGATCAATATTTTTGACAATAACTCCTCTAAATAAGTTTTTGACTCCATTAAATCAATTTTAGTCATCCTATATGGAATTTTTGATATAGGTTCTGATGTTGGAACAATGTCGATGGAGAAATCAAACACTTTTTTGGGAGGCAATCCAGGTAATTCTTTTGAAATACATCTGCAAAGTCCTTAAGTATAGGATACGTTTCCGTATCTGACTTCCCTAATTCCCTTATCTCACCATCCTCGACTTCTTGGAAGTCTTGGGGTCCATAGTATATTACATCATCTTTAATTATGGACTCATTGCTTTCCTCAAGTTTTTCCATTTTTACAGCAAAATGTTGATGACCTTTCTTCTTTTCTCTATGCATTTATATGGCATATATCTATTGCAACTTAACTTTTCTAGGATTTCCTTGAATAGATACCTAGTTTCCAAGATCATCTAAACATTCTACAGATTTGACATGACAATCAACTTTGCCTTTATGTTTCCATAGCCAATTCATCCCTAAAATGATGTCATATGAATCTATGAGGGATACATACAAGTTCTTCCATAGGAAAACTTGAAAGTTCCACCATAGATTCAAATAAACATTGATCCACCTTAGCTCTTGTCTAGTTTTCATACTCAACAATCAAATATTTTTCCATATAATACACTTTAGTAATCTTAGAATAATTCCTAATCTCAAAATATTTTTCCATTTTAGTGAGCAATGTTTTAGTTGCATCCCCACTAGTGGTTCCTTCAATTTTTGGAAGAATGACTTTCTTCATATCACGGGATAACCCACTCATGAGTATTTTTCTTGTACTCTTTTCTAGCCTAGATTGTGATTCTTCATTATTGTGATCATTTTACTGTGATTGGTCATGAGAATTTTCTCCTTCCTCATCATTGACAAATTTTTCCTCTTGCCTTCTATTCCCATAACCTTTTTCTCTAGATTCTCAATTCTTTCTCTACTTTTATTCACTATAGCCAAAATATGATCCAATATAGCCTCAATGTTTTCCACACCTTGGCCTTCTTCTTGGCTACCCTCTTGGTTGGTTCTTGTCCTAATGATTTTTCACAAATTTGTTTGACCTATAGTTTTCATTTATATTAGTTCCTAGGAAAGTTGTATATATTCCATAAGGTAAAAACATCATTCATCCGAACATATAAGTTCTAAAGAAACCTATGCACATATTTGTCAAATCCAAAAAAAACTATTTATATTCTCAAGGATTTCAAATATCCTATCATTTACATAGAATGACTATTCAGATAGTCAAGGGGGGAGTACCCCTCAGATTCATTCTTAGACACATAATCATGTGGGATATATCCCTTCATTTTTTGTTCATATTCATGATCGAAGGGTATATATCCTATAGATTCATCTTCAAACACATAACCATAGGCAACATATCTCACTGATTCATTACTAGAGGAAATTACAACTATTTTAGACAATGTGGGTATATGAGGGTCCCTACAAATCTTGTCAAGACCAATAGTCCATTTCGTAGGCATATCCCTGGAGAATGGTAAAGAGTTTGACTTGGCAAGGGAGACAGGAGGTACAAAGTTAACTACCTCTTGCATCCTCATTTTCTCTTGACAGACATGAGATAAGGCATGACTAAAAGTCTCAGTGTCACTCAACCAAGTTTTGTGTGGAGCATGGTAGAGAGTGTGATGTATATAAAGAAAGAAAAATTCAATGAAGAGCAAAGAATAAGAGTTATGTTTGAATGGTATGCAAGTTGTTTGAGATTGTGGCAGAAGTATGAGATAGTGTGTTGAAAAATGAGGTTTGAGTTGTGTGAGTTGATATTGGTCTCTTGATACAGAGTTAGAGGATAGCTTCATGATTAGGAGATCCTTCTTTTCAATTAAATTCATTGTATCTTGCCCTGTTGTAGTTAGCATTGGGTTTATAATTCATTTTTGTATCTTGCCTCAAGAGCAGTTAGCCTTGATCTGCAATTCCAAAGCAGTGCGCTATTTCATTGTAATTTGATATACATATAAATAGTGGATATATTTCATGGGTAAACATTTACCATGGTTTTTCCCTATTTGGGTTTTCCACGTATAAAATCTTAGTGTTGATGTGTTGATTTTGTGTTGCTGATTAATTGTTTATATGATACATTATTTTGGTTTAGACTAATTCACCCCCCCCTCTTAGTCCCGCCTTGGGTTTAATAATTGGCATAAGAGCAAGGTTCCCCTTGAGTAAGCTTAATCACTTGAGGTAGATCCAATATGGCGCAAGACATGCATTACAAAGTTTTGATATTCAATGGCACAATTTTTTTGTACCAGAAGGAGAGAATGGAAGCACATTTGGAGACATTATAGAATAGAGTATGGGAGATCATTCAAACCAGTTATACACCCCTGCAGGGTGGTCCTTAGACTCTAGATGAGAAAAAGTTACAAGAGACTAATGCAAGAGCTAGATATATAATTTTTATTTTTATAAGTGATTCGTTGTTTGGAATAGTAAGAGGATTAAAGGAAGTGAAAGTTGTATGGAATAAGCTATGCTTGGAATTTGAAGGTGATCTAAAGACAAAACAGGCTAGCTAATGAATCTAAAACAAAAGCATGAATTTATGAGAATGCTTGAAGATTAAGGTGTTGAGAACGGTTGGTTAACAGATTTTGTCACTTCAGTTTTATACTCTCTTGCCCATATCAATGACAATCTAACCAATAGTTAAGTCACTTACATTATTATTTTTCAGGTACTCTTTGCAAAAAATATGCAATAAATGAAAATAGGGTATTCTTTTCACCAAAAAGAAAAAAAGGTAAATTGGCACCTGCCCATAACCATTGAAGTGTGTGCGAAGGATTAAACTTAAAGGAGTGAATATAGATAAATAACACAAAGTTTATTTATCCCACACCCACAAATATTACCAAGGAAAAGAAAAGGCAATAGACTATTTTCAATAGATGATTTAATTTGAATTCAAAGCTCCAGACACTAAAACCCATACCATAAATAATCCTAATTTTCTACTTCTCCATCAGGTACTAGGTTTCTTCCTGCAACTTGATTTTCATTCATCTCTATCTTTGTCTCTTCTTCAATCAATACCTAGAGAACAACTGCAAATTCATCTTCATCATGTATGTATTTTTGAGCAAATTCAGTTAAATTGAAGAGAATGTCATCCTACATATACTCAACATCTAGTTGTATCACCAGAGATTTCCCTTTGAGAACCATCTTCTTCATCATCTGAATGACTAATTACCATGGTTTCTTCTCACAATTATTTCTTCTTGTAACTGTTGTTCGTTATTTTTGGCTTGCTTTGCAATTTTACCTAATAGGGAGGTTATCTTTCTATATTTTGCAAAATCAGTTTGTTGTTTCCATGCAAGGGCATACAGGCCTTGGATTATATTCCCTTGCTCACTTTCCAACCAATTTAGGTCAGGATTAACAATTGACAATTGGTTATCATAAGAAAAAAACATTCTGACAAAGGAAACTCATGATAGCGTGCGTTACTTTGGCCAACTTCAAAGGATAGTACATTAAATTTCATTTGCAAAAGGTGACAATATTAAACAATACGACTCATGCCGCCACCTTCACATGTCTTAGCCATTTAATCAACCATGAATGAGGGTACTTGAAAATCTTCATTTGATTTATTCCTTGAGAATCGTGCAATGTATGACAATCGGTTGACTTGGGGACTTGTGGAGCACGTGTCAAGAAAATTTGAATTTTTCGATAACCAATATCGACCTTTAAGGAAGTATTGACCATCAAGAAGCATCGAGAATTCTGAGTAGTGCAAATTTTCTATTATTACCTAATCACCCAATAGATAGCGACTCCTCCTTTGGAATCATAACATCAGATCAAATTAGAACTTTTAAACATGGTTCCAAGGTGTTAAATTTTTATGGATAAAGGCATAACCAACCACTAATAAAGTGAAAGCGGGGATTTTAAGTTTAAAAATAGAAAGGGGGCTAACAAATGGCTTTGATTGGGGATATGGACTAGAAGGATGCAACAAGAGACCCAAAATTTCAAGAAAGACTAGTGCATTATCCATTGGGATACAAAGTGAAAGGAATAACAAGAGAAAAGAGAGCCACTTGCAGAGGGACAAAGGAAAAATGGGCGGACCTAAAATCGACAAGAAAAAAACCACAAACCAAACTAAAACTACGCAACACCAAACTATTTACAAGTATGTACAGGGGTGTGAGCCCCATTACCTCAGAGAATGCTCCAAGTTGCTCATATAAAAGCATTGACAGGTTGGGAGGAGTACGTACTGCTGTGAAAAAGGGGTTGATAAGAAAAAGGAATCCTTCTTAATTGCTAGCATGCGACCACTGTGAGAAAAGGCCAAGCAATAATGTCTCACAAAATCCATTCAAATAAAACATGGAATCTAAAAAGCCACTCTACATTATAAACTTGTAACTATAATGCATTGACACTATGTTGTGTAAGCTGGTCTAAACCTGCATAAAGAATGCATTGATTCTTTGCACCGTGGATCAGATCTATGATAGGACAACCTACATTAAGAAGGATAAAATGATCTATAGGAACATCCTTATTCAAATCTAAACTCTTTGAATGTTTGCCCTCAAATAATGCATCATCAAATTCATTTTCAAAACAAAAAGATTCTAGTACGAGATAACTGTTGAATTCTTCTGAACATAGCTTGTCTTCACAATCTTCATTACTGAATTTAGGTACCTCAAAATCATATTGCATATGAGGCATTATGTTAGTGGTAGATGCCTTATTATCTTCAACTTGTTTCCTAGCATCTTCATAATTTTCCATATACTCAAGATGTAACAGCCCTTTATCATTAAATCTACAAATGAATCAGAATGATTCATACTCCATTTGTATATTAGCATAAATGACACCTCTTGACTATTCATGATCACACATTTATTCTCTATGTTGGCTTCTTACATTTGCTTGATTACAATCATTTGCTGAAATGACATCAAAAATATAAAAGATTCAAAATCTGGAGAAGAAATCTTTAGCATGTCTTTGTTTAATTCCTCATCACACATGCTATCACAAGTTTGTTTAACCGAAGTTGTAACTGGGTAGGTCATCAATTCTTCTAGTTGTGTGACATGATCTTCTACGTCTCTAGATGAATCAACTTTATTAACATATAAATAACAAATTTTTGTAGCCTTAGAGATACAATTTTCAATCTTAGAGGATGCTTGAAAATCTGTTTTATTTAAAACTATTAAATTTTGACAATAAGGTACATGAGATATTGGTTTTGTTCCTTTTGAAACAAGAGTCCTTTGTAAAGGTTTCTTTTAAGGATAAATATTCTAATTATGAAAGAATAATTTAGATTTTGGAACTTCCACAACACTTTTACTCATACATTTCATTCTAGTCATGATCATAGCATCCTCTATTTCAATAGCTTCATTTCGTGCATCTTTCAGATTTTGTACCTTCTTACATTTTAGTAAGAATTTAACTTAAGGATATAATGCAGCGATGAACACACATAACTAATTACTTTTAGTTGGTTGATATTCTTGAAGAATTTTTCCAAACACCGATTGAATCTTTCAATGAAATCTCTAATAGGTTTGTTCTCTTTCTTTTGTATTTGAAAAAAATTAAGTAACAACTCATAGGAATCAACCACAAATTTAAATCTTTCAACAAACCTTACCTTTAGACTGTCCCAGTTAGTAATACATCCATACTCCAAATTCTGAAACCATTATGTAGCATTTCCAATGTGACTTTCAACAAACAATCGCACAAAAACATCTTCTTCTTGTATCCCAAGAATTTCACAAAAAACTGTGAATGCTTTAATATAATCATAAAGATCTTGTGTCTTATCTCCAACAAATTTTGGAAAAAACTTTCTTGATCTTTCAAGCAAGGTTGAGTATTGAGGCAAAGCCAAAGGTCCGAATTGAGCTCCTTATGGTTGGGCTGCAATCAAAGCCATAACATAAGATGGAATTCTTCTACTAGAGAGATCTTCTAAAGAAACACATTTTGGTAAGAGACACTGTATTGTTGTTCAGATGTTGTCATTGATGGAAACTGGAGTTAGATATCCAATCTGTAATTCATGATTCATTCATACTGGAAGAGAGAGTAAGGTTCAGTGAGGTCTGGTGAGATAGAACAATGTATCTTGTAATGTATAGTATTTTGGTTGGCAGATCAATTGTGTTGGGTATTTGGTGTTACAGATTTCAGAGAAGTATTGTGGACATATGATATGCCTTATTCTAGGTTTATGGCCTTCGGTGTTGAGTTTTGAGTGAGTTGAAAGATCCAGTAGACAGGTTTTTCAAGTAGAACAGTGTTCATCGACAGTAACGTTTGGATAATCATTGTGTGGATCATGCAGAGTAATTTTGGTGATTATTTGTGTGTTTGAGGATGTTAAGCTGACATGTAGGAAGCATGTGGATAATTTTCTTTGGTCCACATGATTGTTTTGGATCAGATTGAGACAACTTTGGTAACACGTTTCATTTGTGTGTTATGAGTTTTGGGGATGACAGGAAGAAGACCTAAATTGATGTTGTGGATATATATGACTGATTGATTTGATAATTTTTTAGATCAATGTTGTGTGGAAAGTGTGTATGAGCGATTGTGCATAGTTTCATATACATAACTAAAATATTTGAGCTCCGAAATACAACAGAATATCAGAACATATCAATATAGCAGAGCAGAGTAAGACTATGTGATTTGTGCTTAATGGAAACTATTTTTGGCATTTGTAGATGTTGTTTGTGAGTTCAGACATTCCAATTATTATCTGTAATCATTTGTAAGGAAGTGATCCTTTTGGGGTTGTATCCCTTATTGTAATTTGAGCAGTGACCTCTAGGCAATATGCCTGAATGCATGTGCATTCCCCTCATGTAATATTATTATACTTCTAACAAGGTATATTAATATTGTGGGTCTCAATCTTGCCATGGTTTTTCCCTTAACTGGGTTTCCACATAAAAATCTTGGTGTTATGGTGTTGTGGTTATTCTCTTAGTGTTTCTGCTTTCTACTTTTTTTCATTTTCATTAAGTGGTTTAAAGGATAGATTAAGAATATTAAAAATTGTAGAACACTAATTCACCCCCCCTCCCCTCTTAGTGTTCCTTGATTCCAACAACACAAAGTCACCAACCCCTATCCCAGGAGAGGCACCTTCAAATTTTTGAGGAAATATAGCACCAACACTTTGATTTCTTTTTCCTAAGCAGAGTCGCCAGAAATCTGTTGATTAACAGATTTTGTCACTTCAGATTTATACTCGCTTGCCCATATCAATGACAATTTGACCAATAGTTCAGTCACTTATAGTGGAACTTGCAAGTACTCTTTTCTTATTTTACAAGGCACAACTACCTTCAAGAATTCAAAGAAATGAGGTGTGCCATACAAGAAAGCAATGATTTAAGCAAGTATACCATTGATCAACTTACTAGTACCTTAGCAACTTTTAAAATTTTAAAAATTGAGGAAGAGAAAAGAGAAAAGAGAAAAGAGAAAAGAAAGAAGCAACATTTAATGTTTCAAGACATGATGATCTAAAATGTAGTAGAGTCATGGATGAAGCTGCGAAAAGATTGCGGTGAGGCATTGGACGATACAAAGGTAAGTTTCCTCTAAAAAAAATTCATGTGGTAGAATTGGACATTATGCTTCTCACTGAACTTACATGAAAGACTATAAGAGACTGGATGATGATGAGAAGAGAAATAAAACTAGAAGATGCAAATTTAATAGAAAAAAAAGAAAAAGGGCTTATGTTCTATACAGGAATACTCATCTGAAGATGAACTTGAAATCAGTGAATTCATTAGAGAAATCGGAAGAGGAGAAAATAGTCAAGACTACACTACATGCAAAAATAGAACCAAATACATGGATCATTGACTCCAGATGTTCAAATCATATGACTATTGATAAAGACAAATTTATTAATCTCAAGAGATATGATGGTGAATCGGTGAATTTTTTTTGAGAAGATGGGGCAGCTATTTGAGGTATTGGAAGCATTTTTATGGATGGTAAGCATAAAACTGATGATGTTTATTATGTTGAAGGTTGAGACATAATTTGTTACTTGTGTTAGTCAAATATGTAGAAAAGGCTATGAAGTTTTATTCAGTAGTACTGGATGTGTAATCAAAAAAGAAAATACTGGTAGAAAGGTTGCAGGAAGAATTAGAATAAATGGAATGTATACTATGTCAAGTATAAAAAGGAGAGCAAATATTTTCTAACTTAGAGTAATGAATGTTGGTTATGGCACAAAAGAATGGGACATGCAAATTTTGATAACATGATTAAGATTTGTAGATTGGAAGAAATTAGAGACCTACCTAGACTTATGAAGCCTACTAATATAGTGTGTAGATAATTTCAATTGGGGAAGTAAACAAAGAGAAGATTCAAGAATAAGGAGTATTCTACTACAAAACCACTAGAGCTGATTCATACAAATTTGTGTGGACTGACAAGGACAAGAGGTTTAAACAGAGAGAGGTATTTCATGTTACTTGGTGATTTCTCTAGAATGACTTGTGTTAAATTTCTAAAAGATAAATCTGAGGCTTTTGATAGGTTCTGTTACATTTCTAAAAGATAAATCTGAGCCTTTTGATAGATTCAAAGTTTTCAAATCCATGGTTGAAAATAAAGTAGAAGATAAGATTAAGTGCTTAAGAATAGATAGGGAAGGAGAATTTACTTCATGTAAATTTGATATTTTTTGTGAAATACATGAGATTAGAAGGAACTTTTCTGCTCCAAGGACTCCTTAGTAGAATGGTATTGTGGAAAGAAAGAATAGGACAGTTATTGATATGGCTAGGACTTTGTTAAAATATGTTAATTTGGCTAATGTGTATTGGAAAGAGGTAGTACATACTATTGTATATCTTCTATAGATCAGGATAAATAATACTAGAATACCTTATGAATTGTGGAATGGAAGACCGCCCACTATGAAATATTTCAAAATTTTTGGAAGCAAATAATATATCAAAAGAGATGAGGATAATCTTAGGAAGTTTGACTCTAGAGAAGATGAAGGAATCTTTCTAGGATATGCTACTAATAGCAAGGCTTACCGGTGTTTCAAAAAAAAGGCTAAATAGGATAATAAAGAGTACAAATGTGAAGGTATCTGAAGAATGGAATCAAATTGAACCTAATACTGAGATAGAGGTTGAGATTGTTCCAACAATTACAAAGAAGACAAGTGATCTGGAAGAGAACAAGGAGAAGGAAACAAGTGAAGAAGAAGAAGAAGAAGAAGAAGAAGAAGAAGAAGAAGAAGAAGACACAACAAAAACTCCTGCTAAGTATGTCTAGAAGCATCATTCAAAAAATAAAATAATTGGAGACATGACAAAAGGTGTTCTGACAACAAAGAAAATTGCAGAAGCACTAGAACAAGCCAACAAATAATTGGAGACATGACAAAAGGTGTTCAGACAACAAAGAAAATTGCAGAAGCACTAGAACAAGCCAACTATTGTTTTCTATCAATGACTGAGCTAAAGACTTATGAGGAAGCAAGTAAAAATGAAAGTTGGGTAGAATCAATGGAAGAAGAACTAAACTAGATATAGAAGAACGAGACTTGGGAGTTGGTACCTAGATTGGTGGACAAGAATGTGATAGGAACCAAATGGGTATTCAAAAAAAAACATAATGAGAATGGACAAGTCACAAGAAACAAAGAAAGACTTCTATGTAAAGGATATTCTCAAGTGGAAGGCATAGACTTTGAAGAAAACTTTCTCTGGTAGCAAGGATGGAAGCTATATGTATGTTTCTTGCATTTTATGCTTACAATAACTTTAGAGTTTACTAGATGGATGTCAAGTTAGCATTTTGAATGGAGATCTAGAAGAAGAAGTTTACATTGAGCAACCAGATGGGTTCAAACTATCAGAAGACCCGAATATGGTGTGTATATCGAAGAAAACATTGTATGGGCTCAAACAGGCACCTAGGGCTTGATATGCAAGGTTGGATAGGTATTTGCTACAACATAATTTTAGGAAAGGTTCAACAAATAGTAATCTTTATCAAATTTATTATATTTCAATAGTCCATGTTGATAATATGCAAGATTTTTGGATTAAATTATGTGCTAAATTTTGCATAAACATTTTGGGTCACACTCTGTGAACCATCATCAAGATGGGAAGGAGAACTCAGAGAAATCTTACAAAATTTCTCACAGAGTGTGATCCGAAACATTGTTGCAAAAGTTCTCACACGGTTTAATCTAGAAATCTTGCATAATATTAATATTTATTTCAAGATTGATGGAGATAAGGTATTGATTGTTATAATTTATGTTGATGATATTATATTCAAAGGAAATGATAAATTATGTAAATAATTTTCTAAAGAGATGCAGAAAGAGTTTGAAATGTCTATGATTGGTGAGCTATCTTTCTTTCTTGGGTTACAAGTTATTCAATCTAAAAATGGAATTTTTATCTCACAAAGAAAGTATGTGAAAGAAATTGTTAAATAAATTTGAGTTTGATAGTTATTAACCTGCTACAACTCCTTTGGCTATTGGATGCAAGTTGAGAAAAGATGATGAGTCTCTGGAGGTTGATTAGAAGTACAGATCAATAATTGGTGGATTACTGTATTTGATAGCATATAGACTAGATATTATGCAGGCTATTTGTTTGGTGGCTAGATTTCAAGCTAATCTGAAGGTGACACATGATAAGTTATGAAAAGAATTTTCAGATATATGAAAGGTATTGCATATTTTGGACTTTGGTACAAAAAGGGTGTATATTTTATGTTAAAAGCTTATGCTGATGCAGATTGGCTAGAAGTGTTGATTACTGGAAGAGTACTAGTGGTGGTGGTGCTTTCTTTTTAGAAGACAGATTCATCTCCTAGTTCGGTAAGAAATATGATTCAGTTTCTCTATCTATTGCTGAAGCAGAGTATATTGTAGCATCATCTTGTTGTACTCAAGTAATATGGATGAGACAAACTCTCAAAGATATTAAGGTAACATACAATGAAGCAATTCCTATTATGTGTGACAATACAAGTGCAATAATTTTTTTAAAGAACCCAGTTATGCATTCACGAACAAAACACATTTCAATCAGATATTACTACTTAAGGGAGAAGGTCGTTGAGAAGGAAGTTCGGTTGGAATATATTTCTACAAAGGAACAAGTTGCAAATATTTTCACTAAGGCATTGGAAAATGATACTTTTGAGTTTCTTCGGGAGAAGCTTTGGGTCATTGACCCTCCTAGCTAGGTGCATTATGAGGGTGCTTCTTTCCAAGGGGAGCTTTCATGACTATTCTTTTTTTAGGATTGATGTTGTGGTTGTTCTTAGGGGGAGTAGTGGAGTGTGTGTTGTTATTGTGCCTTTGCCTTTGATGGAAAAGGGGGAGAGAAAGAGAAAGTTAATTGGGTGAGAAAGAGAGAAAGAGAAAGTTGTTGCAGTATGTTTTATAGATTGGTCAAGTATTCAGTTTGGTCAAGTGTTGCCATCAATGACAAAGGGGGAGATTGTTGGAAGTATGTGTTGTTGTGGTTGTCATTGATGTCAAACATGTTGATTCAGATAGTTGTTAGTCTAGAATGTTTGTGGTGTAGAGATATCTTATTGTATTGATGTTGTAGTTATTCTATTGGTTGTTCTAGAAGTGTTCGAGTCTGGGAAGTTTTGCTGATGTTGCTTGGTGTTGTTATCTTCTTTGGTTATGTTTTTGATATTGTGGATATGTTAGTTTTGTGGTCTAGAAATATCTTTTTGTTCTGCAAGAGTTGTAGTATGTTTCATTGCCAGTTGTAATAAATTATGCTAATCCTACCTGTTGATCTGGATATGATTTGTGGAAGGTAATTCAATGTGTTATTGGTCTCATTGTAGCATGTGGAGATCCAGATAAGGGTAATTTGCATTGGAGAATATGTTTTGGCCCATTAATTGTCTATGTGGATGCATTTCATGTTGGGATATTGTGAATTATATTTCGATGATTATAGATTAGTGGATGGGACTTAGGAAGATGTTTTTTGGTTCCCTCTTTCTCTTGGAGTGGATCAGCATGTGTGTTTTTGGTCTGGAAGGTGTATTTTTTGGTTCAAGTCGACTCAATTCAAGCTTTGATGATCTATCTTGTATATAAGGAATGTATGTGATTCAGTTTTATGTGGAGCATGGTAGAGAGTGTGATGTAGATATAGAAAAAAAAATTAAGTGAAGAGAAAAGAAGAAGAGTTGTGTTTGAATGATATGCAAGTTGTTTGAGATTGTGGTAGAAGTATGAGACGATGTGAACTAACAGATGAGGTCTAATTTGTATGAGTTGATGTTGGTCACTTGATGCAAAGTTCAAGTACAACTTCATGATTAGGAAATCCTTCTTTTCAATTCAATTCATTGTATCTTGTCGTATTGTACTTAGTATCAGGTTTGAAAATCATTTTTGTATCTTGTCCCAAGATAAGTTAGTCTTGATTTGCAAGACCAGAGAAGTGAGCTCTTTCATTGTAATCTGATATACATATACATAGTGGATATATTCTGTGGGCAAGTGCTCACCATGGTTTTTCCCTATTTGGGTTTTCCACGTATAAAATCTTGTTGTTGATGGGTTGATTTTGTGTTGTTGATTAATTGTTTATATGCTACATTAATTTTGGTTTAGACCAATTCACCCCCCTCCCAATCATGTCTTGGGTTCAACACTTTTTTATCATAATTTGCATACATTCTAGACACATAATTACCATTGCACATACATAATTGGGTCATATGTATAAGTTTTGTTAGTATATGCAACTTTTTATTATAGTCATCATAATTTGCATACATTCTGGACACATAATTGTCATTACAACTAAATGTCATTTTGATTGCCCATGTACTCATATACAAACACATCATATATCATCAATACAACTACATCAATACACTCATGTACAACTACATTGCATATTGTCAATACAACTACATCAATGTACTCATGTACAAATACATTGTATATTGTTAATACAACTACACCACTGTACTCATGTACAAATATATCATATATCATTAATATATTCAACTACATCAATTTAATCATGTAGAAATACATCGTATATCATCAATACAACTGCACTAATATATTCATGTACAAATACATCATATATCATCAATACAACTACATCAATGTACTTGTGTACAACTACAACATCCTAATCCATGTGCTTCTGATATCCTCACGTCCTACTCCAAGATTGTGTAGAGAAGTGCCTGCATATAAATGAAGACCAACATAAGCAACATGAACAACGAAGTTTTAAGATCATTCTTTGAAATGAAAATAGGGTAGTCCTCATGAACCTAGGACAACCATAATGAAAATAGGATAACCTTAACAAACCATAGGGATGCTATTATTAATAATACATTGTACCTTCCATTCCTTAGAGTCGCCAACCAAAAGATTAACTTTACAAGTCTTTGATTTGGTAGTTGAATCGGATTTTTCCATGATTTTCCTAACTCTTATATTCCCAAGCCATGACAAATATTAAGTTTCATTACCAAACAAATGCAAATCTCTACATAAGAATAATGAACCTAATGAACCTATGATATCTATAACAAAAATAAGACAACCATCATAACTTCATATCCTACTCCAAGCTTATACCTATAATATTGAAGCAAAAGTTGATGCAATAGTATTGTCCATCAAAAGACCTACATTTTTTAAGAATTGTTAAGAAACATAAACAATATGAGCAAAGTTTTATGATGATTCCTTGAAATGAAATGCATGATAATAAATCAAGTGGTAGGATTATATACCATGGAGATACCCATAATGTTGAAGCAAAATGTTGACAGAATAGTATTGTCCATCAAAAGACCTACATTTTTTAAGAATTGTTAAGAAACATAAACAATGTGAACAATAAAGTTTATTATCATTCCTTGAAATTAAATGCATGATAAAAAATCAAAAAGTATGATTATATACCATGAAGACACCTCCTTATGAATTACATCGAATGTACCCACAATGTTGTAGCCAAATGTTGATGCAATAGTATTGTCCATCAAAAAGACCATATTTGTTAAGAATTGACAATAAAAACATAAACTCCAACATACATTTCACTCAAAAATGGTTAAAATTAAACATGAAAATGAGTAATATGTTGAAATTATCACACTTGCCCCATTTGGTATGACTTAGATATGCTCATCAAGTGTGCTTAAAGGGTCATCTCTTAGCTTAAGAGTATCCAAACTTGCTTCATGGTTGGAAGTACTAACTATCCATAGTTATTTTGTCCTTGTTTTGGCATGATGATTCAATAACTTAACATTTGTTGCTATATGAAGGTATGAATGCATGAGAATCATTTTGTGTTTCCTGTAATCTTCAAATGCAAGTATGCCATTCTTTCTAATCATGCATGTTGACAACCAAGTTCCAGCAAAAATAATTGAACCTTTAATATACATGAAACCATTATCATTTGTTATGGATTGTGTTTGCTTCTAATTTCCTTATACACATCGTGCCAACAATTAGTCTAATCTCTCTTCATTCTCCTATGGTGCAACAACTGCAAAAACATGTCCTAGTTGTAGAGGATCTGAAAGATGGTCATAGTCAAGTGAACTTTCATGTCATCATGTAAAGAGGATATTGTTTGAGATAAAGGAGTTAGATACCATGGAATCCAAGTATATAGCCACTCACTTAACTTGCATTGATCCCAGTCACACTAAATATAATTCTGACAAAAACAAGCCAACTCTCATGTCCAAATGGTCCATGTACTTGCATTTGAACTTTGAAATGAATGCATCTTTAAAGATTATTTGATTGTCTGACAATCCAACCTATCTCCTATTGATCACTAATCAACCAAACAAAATAACCTGCATACTTCTGAATCAAATGTCCCTCCTCATGAAACTTGAACTACACCAATCAATAATAGAACATGCATCACTAAATATAGCACCCGAAATTCTAATTTTCTCTTTGACCAAACCTCTCTTCACACAAGTACCTGCTCCATCATATCCCCCTTTCCCATGTCTAGCTTCAAAAAAACTCCAAATATGAGGTACATCCCTCTTTGCATGCATTCTAATCAACCAATAGAACTTATGAGCATTCTTGAATTGACCTATGTTGTTATCTGACCAAATGAGATGTTGACCCATTACAATATCTATTTATTGCAAGAACTAAAAAAAAAATCTAAAAACAATGATGCACATACTTCGTCAAGTGTGATCTATCATCACTCATATAAAAATGGTACTCCCTGATTATCTTCCTCTCTTCTTTTGTACAATCAGAGGCATGCTTATATGTGATGTGGACAAAAATTATAATCTAAATATAATTGTAATACTGAGATTGTACCTCATTTTGTAGTTGCAATATATAATTTTCTCCAAAATCAACCATTGATATAATAGTGCCAATATCGAAAGAGTCCTTACACATCCTAAATAATTGATCCTATTACCAAATTTTCCTACAGTTAAATTTGGTGGCCTAATGTGGCCTTATACATTGCAGATGGAGAAAGGTACACAATTTTTTTTACAAAAATCTTCATTTTGCACATTATGATTTTAAAATAGAAGTTTATTTTATTATGAAAGCATTTTCAAAGAGATAACAACAAAACATTGCATAAAATAGATTTTTATTTACAAGAATGTATAAGGTATCCCACATAAGCCGTAGGAATAGTTGAAACTGTAGACACATATTTTCATACATCATGAAAATGAACTATATAACAAAAGAAAGAATGAGCGGGAGAACAGGGTAACTTGTCAATGCCTGGAATGACAAGTCTGAACTTGAGAGAGTTTCCGAGTTGTAGCTTCTCATCCACTCCACCTTCTCCCACTCTTAGTCCATCAATACCTGCAAGAGATTTGAAAAAATGATGTTATAGGAATGAAAGATTATCATATTCTCATACTCAAACTCAACAGTTATATAGTTCATCTGCACAAAGATATGAAAATGTATGCCTACAGTAAGACATCAGATCAAATTTATAAAAAAGGAATCAATGTAGATAAGGTGACATGAGATAGCATCAAGTATCATGTTTGATCTAATGTATTTGTTTCATGTGCAGAAACAAGTTTTCATTTCATATCTATCAATTATGTGGGTTAAAATGTGCTCCCACAAGGGTTGACCTCAACATACAAGTCATCACTCATAGGGTGACACTAATCAGCTGCCAAACATGGGGTACAATTAGATCCATAGTCCCATATACTGTCACTCATGATAGTAACAACTGCCATCTAGTAGTAGTACATACAAAAATAAACGTGATGGTATCTAATGAAAAACAACAAATTTGAGCCATCACATGAATGATGATCTATGAGGAGCATGTATAATAAAGAGACAATTGGATTAGGACAGTCAAGCAGTGACAAGAATCTATGACAATGATAATGAAGAACATTACAGTGAATAGCCTCCAATAAACAATGCAAATAATGCAGTCATGATAATGATAGTAAAGATAGTGCATTAGTAGCTGAAGCTAATACAACAAGATTCATAGTTATTCTCCACTTACAAAAGATAGGACAGTTAATCATGATTGTTAAAAGTCAGAGATAATCCTTGTAATAAAGTATAAGCTTATCAATGCATACATCAAAAGAAGAAGTACAATATAATGACATATTTTTGACAGTCAAAGATACATTAAAAGAGTTCTAATAAATCTTTTGACATGATTGTTAAAAGGGATTAAAGAATGTTGCAGGGTCATAGTCTTTCCCACAATGCAAACCTCATAGCCATAACATATATTATACAGAGCCATCATTAAATAGTGACGAATATTCTTCACTTATTAATAATTGAGAGCAATCATGAAAGTATCAATAGCCAAGATCATATGTAAATAGTGCATATGACAATAATAGTTTAAAAGATAGTGCTTCAGAGGATCAACATATGGAGCAGCTATAGAAGAATGGTTATATCATTATGAAGCTGTCATGAAAAAGACAAAAGAAGGTTTGTTGATCATGTTCATATTGTCAAGGAACAAACAACCAAAGGAGTTTTGCAGTGAGGTCACAGGAGTACAAAGGAACAATACCCTTGTCAAGGATATCCATACTTAGATCAAACATGACATACAATAGACAATGAATCACATTTTAGTCAAGATCTTATAGGCATCCAATAGACAAGAAAGGTAATAATAGAGAGCTCACTATCAAAAGGTCAAAAGAGTCCAAATTAGATATGAAGGTCTACCAAAGCAAAGGTGTAGTTATAGTTTCCAAAAGTCATCACAGGAGCACCAAGAATAGTAATCATGTGTATCTCCTCCATGAGACAACCATAGAAAAAAAAATTCACTGTCAGATAAAGAAAAGGTAATAGTAAACAAAGCTAAAAATCAATGTATACATAATAAAAGGAGTCTTGAATCCAAGAAAATATAGTGGTTACTGCCTTAAAACTTCAAACACAGTCAAGTAACAGTTCAAGACACAATGTTTAAATTGTAGTTCATAGCAGCTATAACAGTTGAATGAATAAAGTCAAGAGGACTGAGAGTAGTAGCAATGATAAACAGGATTGTGTTTGCTCCAATGACCCACCAGAGAGCTCTAAAGAAGTAGAGCCAGGAACTAAGGTTGATCAATAAAAAAAACCTAGAAGCTCAGGAGAATGAATCTGTTAGTCAGGAGAAGGAAGAAACCATTCCGGTCCAGGAGGATGGATTAGCTAGCCAGGAGAAGGAAGAATCCTATCCAGCCTCTTCACTCTCTAAATCGGCCGAGGTAAACTTTAATGAAGCCCAAGACCCTTCTGATATTGAGCCCTTATTGCTTTTAACTAATGGAAACCCAAAGCCTCTCCTCTGTAAAACCCCTACCCAAAGTGTACATATGTTGGATGAGATTCTCTGGATACCTGGGTCGAGAGAAGGAAAATCGAACAAGGAGGAACTCAATGGAGGAATCTCAACTAGAAGCAAGATTAAGAAAAAGGCAGATGTTGGAAGTCAGAATAAAAAGTAGGGAAGGCCATCCCTAAAACATCAAAGGGAACAAGAAAGCTGGAAGAACCGTGCTAATGGAACACAGTGTTCCATTGAGTCAGCCCTATCCCCAGTTAAAGCATGAAGATTATATCCTGGAATACCAGAGGCTAAAAGCCCCCCATAAGTAGGATGTTTTATGAAACATCATCAGAGATCATAAACCGGATGTGGTCCTTGTTTAGGAAACTAAGATGTCTAAAGAAAAAGTTGAAAGGATCAGAATTTTCAAGGAAAACAGAGTCATAGGATCTAACTCGGAGGGTGCTTCTGGAGGAACTGCGATTTTTTGGTCCTCTGGGGAATCAAACTAGCCATTTTTCTAAAGCCTCTGCTGCCTTGAATACCTTAATTATAGCCAAAAATCTTAATTATGATAAAATATGGCTTGAGGGGGATTCACTTAATATTATTAAGTGCTTAAAGGGGGAATCAGAGCCTTCTTGTTCTATTGAGAATATCATCATGAAAGCTAGAGAGATCATCGCCAGTTTCAAAGAAATTATTATACAACATGCCTTCAGAGAGCAAAATAGTGTTGCTGACTATTTAGCAAATACTGGAGTTAACTCTGACTCTCAAATGATTTGGCACGAGGATGACCTCAATTTAAATATTAAAGAGATCCTCAGAAAGGACCGTTATACGGGGAGAGAAGGACAATTAAATCATGACAAGTAAAAAGCATCATTTACACCTTGCTAGAAAGGCCATCATCACCTGGCATTGCGGCAGATCTCCTACTATCTCCAATAAATCACCACACGCTTTATGGGTTACTCAGTGCAAAAACTTGAGCACCATCGGGAAAGAAGGTCTCAATTTGCAGAGAAACAGAGCAGATAGCCCACAACCGAAAATGGGAGGAGACCTAAGACGTGAAGAACTTGACAACACATCGACCTGGAAAGAAATGCCAAAAGTCTGGGCGAAACTGGAGAAGGGCTCTCTTACTAGCTTCATGGAAAAGCTTGAGGACTATGACAAAGGTAGGGTTAACTTAGCCGTTTCCAAGATTTCTAAAAACTGGTCTAATGGCACTTTTAAACTTTATGGAGTTAAAATTAAGCTAGATGTTGGGCTTAATTCAACTATGACTGGAATGCCCCACACTGGGCTTAACTTCTTTTGAGACCTCAAAGTCTCCAACAATGTGGTTAACCTATTCCTGTGGAAAGAGAAAGAGCGGGCTAAAATTGGCAAGGCTACCGGGGGCTACTACGAAGCTGCAAACATCAAGAAGTTGTGGGGCTGGGTCCTGAATGCAATCATGGAGTATATCATGGTTGAAGGTCATTTCTGTAGGGCCCACACCTACCACTTCATTCTCTTAAACCATTTTAGACATGACAAAAAGGTGTCTCTGCCCTATTACCTTTTTCGGTCCCTTTCCAGGTCCCTCAACAAACACAGGACTAACCCTTCCAGCTCGATTCTCCACTGCAGGCTCTTGCTGCTCATCTATGAGCATTGCAAAACCCTCGCTCTACAGGAAAATAAGCAGATTTCCACTTCCCCAGGTAAGAGAAAGATGGAAGAGGGAGAAACTAGCAAGGAGAAGGCGTCATCTAGCAAGAAAAGGAAAAGTGCCCCCGGGTTGGAAATAGAGGACATTGTCAAGGAAAGCAGTGGTATGGAGATGGACAAATCTAACGGTGAAGACAACTGGAAAGAAGAGGAGCTGGGAAACGAGGAAGAAAGTGGAGATTTTGAGCTTGGTCAAGATAGCCCTATTCTAAGCGATCACCCTGGTAAGGACAATAGCCATCTGATGGAAGAAACAACTCCCAAGGATAATGAGGAAACCAAAGTTAATTTTGAGAAGAAAATAAACAAAGACTCTGAGAAGGACCTGACTGAGGACAGGGATAGCAAGGACAAGGAAAGTGCTGGTGAGGGGCTTATCCTGGATAATCTCAAGAAGCTCTCAGAGGCCAGAATGGATTTCGACAGACGGACCTACGAAACCCTGAAAAACCTGGAAAAGAAAGGGATAAATTTGGATAAAAAGAAGGAGGATGAAAATAGAGAGCATATTAATTGGAAGCAGGAAATGGAGAACAAGGTAAAATCGCTGGAAGAGGGAAAAGAAGCGATGAAAAATATGATGGGAGTTATCCCAAGTATCCTCTCTGCTGTCACCAGAAACCTAGAGGACATCACCAAGGTCTTTGACCATACTCCTAAATTGGTTGTGGATCTTGACTTGGAGGAGGAGACCATCCAGACTGGAAGTGGAGATGCTACCCTGGCAGGCGGGACTGCGAAGAGAACCGGGGACAGTATCAAGAAAGTTGTGGCTGTTGCTGCTAAGGATCCACCCAACTTCAAAGACAACATCAAAGAGCTACAAGAAATTAGCAACACCTTGGCTAAAGCCCTGGAAAAAATCTAATTCTTGGAAGGCCTACTGGCTTTTCGGGGCTTTTGTGGGTTTTCTTCGGTTTTCCACTGGTTTTTTCTTTTTGGTTTTGTTCCTCTCTGTTTCTCATGGCTTTGCTATTTAAGTCTTGCTTGTAAAGGGTTTTGGGGCCCCTTCAAAACCTGCTTTTTCATTAATAAAAAAAACAATTGAATGAGCACCCAATAATTAAGAGCACCATGCAAAATGAAATAACAACCCTACAGGTGCCATTCACAGTCCAATATAAGGGTGTTGAGTACTCAAACACAGTCAAGGAACAATTTGTAATGAATGATACAAATTTAAATATTCTTTCAGAATATTAAGAAATTTGCCATAATAGCACATAAAGGTAAGTCAAAGTTCAAAACCATGCAACAAGACAGTCTAGTGCAACATTTTGAGGCCATAAATAGAGAAACATTTGCAGCCCCCCCAAGCCCTATAGAAACTACAATAAAGATGCTAAAGGAAATAAATCACAGTCAAACAGTCATTCATTTTGACTGTCAAAAGGACAACTTAAAGTTACAAGTTAAAATAAAAGATGAAAGTAGTACTATATATGGAGCAACAATAGAATTTGAAGAAGTACATTAATTCAAGAGAAAAGGGAATTGATTGAAAACCTTATGACAATTACATGAAATCATTGTTATCCTAAGACAACCTTACAGTCACAACTATGAGCAGCTTTAGACCTCAGTCCATGAGAAGGCTTTGATCTAGTCTCTGGTAATAAAGGCATGGAAATGCATTTAAAATAGTAACTAATGACAATTCATTAATTATTTAATGATAACCAAGAGATCAAGTGCATAAAAAAAACCATAGTATTGTACCTTAGTACAGAGAAATACACAACTCTAGCACAATAATAACAGTATAGTAGCCAAAGGAGGTATAACCAAAAGCCGAGTTTTGAGATATAACATCACAATACAATAATGTTCGGAAGAAATGAATAGGAAACATTTAGAAAGATAAGAAACTAGTGGTACAGAACAACAAAGATATGTGAATTGATATCATGCTAAAAACAATGAGTAACTGACAATGATGTTCATTAATTTGACAGTGACCTTTAGACTGTCACAACTAAGGTAATTCTTTATCTTTTTACAATATCACCCCATCACAGTATTAAGTGCATTTGATGCACAAATAAAATCATGATACAAAGATAATAGTGAATTTAGCAACACAAGTGTAGTCATAATAATCATACGATAGTGTACAGTAAGAGCAGTAACTGTGTTACAAGAAAGAGCAAGCGTATGGCAATCATTACTCTATAAGAACTCATCAACAATCATGAAAAATACAATGACAAGATAACCACATAAGTATAATAGATTTTAAACTCTAAAGTTTATTCATTAGGAGCAACTCAAAGTCTTATTTGAAACTGCCATACAAAGAATAGTAATCTTGAATAAGGAAACAATCACAAAGATTAAGCAAAAGAGAAAAGACATCTCATTCATTTGTTGGGTTGAAGGTAATAGTAGAAGATGTAGTTATAATGTTTTTTATAGTCAAGAACAATGCATGTGTTAATGTGGTAGCAATGTTTATGAAAGACAAAATAATGAAACCTTGATCTCAGTCAAGACACAGAAACAATGTGACAGTGAATTAACAGTTGCAAGAAATAAATAATAGAGAAAGAGGACAAATAAGAATATCAATCCTAAAGGAAATTAGGAGAGCATTTGATAATCATGAAGATCAATGAAAATACTCAAGAGTTCATACTAGTCACCCAATCGTGCACAATGAGCATACAAGACATTGAGATCATCACAAAGATATTATCATATCACCATGAATACAAGGGTTCATATCATCATCAGCAAGACAAGTCCAAATACTATCAAGATCATAGTGTTGATAATAGTGTAGTCATGAAATAATAGTGAAGAGGAAGGTAAGGCATCAAGACTGAGAAATCTTTAAAAGTGCATTGGCTAAAACAATAGATCATAAGGTATATCAAAGATTTAAGAGGGACATCATGACTGTTAAGGAGCATGCCATTACTTTTGAGTGAATAGTCATGAGAGCTTTTTAAAAAAAAGACAATCATAAGAGTAGTGACAGTAAATATAGAAATAGCCATCACACATTTTATATACTACTAAGAGCAGTGACCACAATGACTATATAAAAGAGCTATTAGTGAGTATATTAATATTTTGTAACAGGTACTCCAAAGTATCATATGCATAGTGACAAGTCATGAATGATAAAACCAGTATAATCTCACAGTCATAATTTCACTATTATGAACAACCCTCAAATAGAGAAAAGAAGGTCTTCATGTATGATAAAGGCAATAACTTCATAATACAAGATAACATAACAATGAGTAGTTTAGGCCAATAAATGGAAGGACAAATGGTCAATGTTTATATCCAGCGATGCATCCTCTAAACTGTCAATGAGAAGATTGGTATAGTGACCATGAGCTCAAGCAAGAGGTGTAAAAATAACAAGCAACGATAGTGTAGGTCATGGTGGCTCAGGTGTCGGATCACCTGGTGTAGGCTGAAGAGGAGGTGTTGGAGGGGCTGTAGGATGCACTGGAGTTCCATCCTCTCTCCCCATATCACCTTGAGATTCTCTAACACCATGACTTATAGATCCACCTATGTTCATATGTCGTCTCACCCATGTCGGTACATCCTTGAGTGGGATCCCAAGAATCAAAGAAATAAGTGTATAGAAATCCAATGAATCACTCGACAATAATGCACTCATATGCTGCAATCATGGCATTCCATGATATCACACTTCTTTGAGGTATTATGTCAAACACTTCATAGTATTAAGTGCATTTGATGCACAAATACAATCATGATACAAAGATAATAGTGAATTTAGCATCACGAGTATAGTCATAATAATCATATGATACTATACAGTAAGAGCAGTAACTGTGTTAAAAGAAAGAGCAGGTGTATGGAAATCATTACTCTATAAGAAATCATCAACAATCATGAAAAATACAATGACAAGATAACCACATGAAGTATAATAGATTTTAAACTCTAAAGTTTGTTCATTAGGAGCAACTCAAAGTCTTATTTGAAACTGCCATACAAAGAATAGTAATCTTGAATAAGGAAACAATCACAAAGATTAAGCAAAAGAGAAAAGAGATCTCATTCATTTGTTGGGTTGAAGGTAATAGTAGAAGATGCAGTTATAATGTTTTTTACAGTCAAGAACAATGTGTGTGTTAATGTGGTAGCAATGTTTATGAAAGACAAAAGAATGAAACCTTGATATCAGTCAAGACATAGAAACAGCGTGACAGTGAATTAACAGCTGCAAGAAATAAATAATAGAGAAAGAGGACAAATAAGAATATCAATCCTAAAGGCAATTAGGAGAGCATTTGATAATCATGAAGAAAAATGAAAATACTCAAGAGTTCATACTAGTCACCCAATCATGCACAGTGAGCATACAAGACATTGAGATCATCACAAAGATATTATCATATCACCATGAATACAAGGGTTCATATCATCTTTAGCAGGACAAGTCCAAATACTGTCAAGATAATAGTGTTGATAATAGTGTAGACATGAAATAGCAGTGAAGAGGAAGGTAAGGCATCAAGACTGAGAAATCTTTAAAAGGGCATTGGCTAAAACAATAGATCATAAGGCATATCAGAGATTTAAGATGGACATCGTGACTATTAAGGAGCAGGCCATTACTTTTGAGTGAATAGTCATGAGAGCTTTTTAAAAAAAAGACAGTCATAAGAGTAGTGACAATAAATATAGCAATAGCCATCACACATTTTATATACTACTAAGAGCAGTGACCACAATGACAATATAAAAGAGCTATTAGTGAGTATATTAATATTTTGTAACAGGTACTCCAAAGTATCATATGCATAGTGACAAGTCATGAATGATAAAAATAGTATGATCTCACAGTCATAATCTCACTATTATGAACAACCCTCCAATAGATAAAAGAAGGTCTTCATGTATGATAAAGGCAATAACTTCACAATACAAGATAACATAACAATGAGTAGTTTAGGCCAATAAACAATCCAAGTGATAAAGAGTAGCAATGTAAAAGCTTGTAAACAGTTACTATAAGGTCAAAACGTTCATGGGAAAGAAAAGTGACATAAAGAAGCACTTCCAAGGTATAATCATCATAGTGAGGGGAATATTAATAGTCCTCAACAATATCAAAGGAGGGGGGGTGAATCAATGTTCTAATGGAATGATCAATTTTAACCTTATTAAAACATGCATTCACCAATTGGTATATCGGTACATATAGTATTGAAATAAGTAAAGCAACCAATAAGCCAATCACACAAATGAATACCATAACATAGAGAATTATACGTGGAAAACCTCAAAGAGGAAAAACCATGGTGGGATTTGTGACCCACAATATCAATCCGCTGGCCATATGAAAAGATATTAGAAATTATAGGGAACTTCATTTGCAGGAAGGCTTACAACCTAGAGCACAATACTCAATCACAAAAGGAGACTCACTGAATACATACAAATCCAGACTACAATTCAGAGAAATGAGTGAACTGCAAAGATAGCATCTCCTATGCTTGAATACAACTCCAGTTAAGCTCTAATTGTTTCGATCTGAAACCCTAAACCATTACCAGAATAACCTCTTACATAAATGTCCTCACATACAAGATCTCTCTTACATATTTTTCATTACAAAACATCTCATACTCTATCATATCACAAAATGATCTAATCAACTGACTTATATACCCTTACAATCCATCATGCCTTATGTCGGCTTACAAAAATAATTACAAAATGAACCAAAGAATTCCTCCTACCGGTGAAGATACCTATTGGTGCTGGTGCCGGTGAAGTGTCTATTGGTAATCAACCAAACCAAAATATGAAGCCAGAACATGTTGTCATCAATGACAACATATTGAAACCAATCAAATGAGTGTCAATTGCCAACAAAAGGTTCCCAAATTCCCTCATAATAGTGATAAAATTCTGCCCAATACAGTCAAGAGCAATTATGAAGTCACATCATAGAGCAGTGACCCTGAGGGTATTCAAGCAATATTGAGTATATAGTAAAAAATGACACACCAAGTTATGAAAGAACACCTTTTGTTAATAATTTAAGTCAATATGGTTATAAAGAAATATATAGTTCATACTCAAAAATTTGCTATAATCTTTGAAATGTAGAGATATGAGTATTGGCAGTCCCTGAGTATTTCAAGGCAACAATGGAATGAATACAAAAATAAGAGGTTATTAGTCTATTCCAAGGGCAGATAAAATACATTATCCAGACATAGTTCAAAGCTTCCAGTACAAGGCCGAATAAAGATATCAAAGTTTGCTTTTATACATGTAAATGTGAGGGGTAAACTCAAAACCCTAAATAAAAGTAGAGATAAAAGCAAAACTTTGTCAATGAACATAGAGAGATACAAAAAGTTCAACACATTATAAACAATAATCTTCATAAAGTCATAGTCATTCAATGTATGGGGTCACAGTAATTTCTATATTTGTCAAGAAAGGGAAACTCAGTAAAATCTCTATCAAATCCAAGACTCAGTTGCTGAGACCATGAGCATGAATGCATTAAAGGAAGAGATATCATATCCGAGGGTTTTTCTTTAAACATGCATGGAAGATTTTTGAATTGAAACCCTAGATAAATACAAACCAAAGCATTAAAGCCTATGTTCATTTACCAATGCAAGAAGTAGAGAATGATCCACATACCATGCCCAGTTCATGTGAGGCTTTCAAGCTCCTATTTATGCCCTTGTTCGAAACCCTAGTTGCATGGCAGTCGTAGAGAATGCATTCTTCAAGAAGACAAAATCAAAAAAGATAAAGTATCTTAGGGTTCGAAATTATGTTTTGATTGCATGCCCTAATTACTTCAAAAGGGCCTTATTTTTATTTAAAACAAATTATGCGTTTTATTATGAGCCCCGAGGTCAAGACTTATTTAGTCTTTTGACCTAAGTAATATGAACCTCATGCAGAAAGAGGCCTTTTAATCTTTAATTTATTCATTTATAATTAATACATTTATATTAAGATTTATTATTAAAATCTTAATAAAAAATATATTAATTTATAAAAGCAATGTAAAGATTTTTTTTTTATGATTAATTAAAAAGAAATAAATTAAAGAAAATATTTAATTTTAATATTTATTAAAACAAATTGTTTTAATAAGTATCAAAATAAGATTATTTAATGAACACAAGGGAAATATAGCTCTCATGCAGCATTTAAAGAGAAAAGAGATATTTTTTGTCTTCAGTAGCTATTTTTAGCAACCAGTTCATGCGGATTTTATAGGAAGAATAATGCTTTTTTAGGAAAGTTATTTTTAGCGATTCATGGTCAGAATGCAAATTTTCAAAAAGTGAAGTGCTTTTTCAGGGTTATTTTTAGTAGTCTAGTAGTTCTATCTACAACAGAGGGAGTCTTTTTCATGCACTATTAGTGGGGAAGCTATTTTTAGCAATAGAGGCTATTTTTGGCAAAGTTACGTATGAGTTTTTTATGCTATTTTGGGCAAATTTGCCCAAGGATTTTTCTCATGCAGTTTTTCATTATTAGGGTTTATCGAAGGAGAGTTTTCTATATATTCTCTTCCTCTCCTTCTTTTTTCCCTTCGGTTCTTTCTTTTCTGCTACACACATAGCAGAAAAAGCATTGTATCTCAGCACTTATCAGTTTTTCAGTTATTGTAATAGAGATATTTTATTTAGTTTTTCAATACAAAGTTAGTTTCCTTATCAATATTTCTTATTTTTTTCATTGTCAGGTGGGCGATTTGATAGAGTTATTGTGATTTTTACAATCCTTTGCTCTGTCTTTCTTTTGCTTTGCAAAATTAGGATAATTTCATTGAAAATTTAGGTTGTGGGTTGTGTTCATCTCGTTTCCAATTCTTTGCATTTTGTGAAAAATATTTTTTCCTACATGCAGAAGTTGGATAACTTTGAACCTTTTCACGAAATATTTATGAATTTTCTGATCTAGTTGATTTTTGAAGTGTTTTCATTCTTTATTGCAGTTGTCATAGTTTTAGTACAGTAGGTAAAAACTCCATAATCTTGGTGAATCACCTCCATTAGGATAAGTTTAATTTCTCATGTAAGCCTTTTAGTCCTTTTCTCACAAAAAGCAAGTTGTAGGAGATTCATCAAGATAGGAAGACGACCTAGTCTCCAAAGGTCTACTTTCAATATAGGCAACCCATAGGCCTGAAAGTATTCCCATGTTTCATAGGATTGCTGAGTGTTCAGTTTAGCATCATGAGTGCAATCCTTTGTGATAACAAATCCAACCAATGAAACTTGTGGTTGCTCCATGCATACTTGTAGAAATTTTTTTCCATAAAATTGAAAGTAAAATTAGCAACACTAACTTCTCTAAAAACCAAATCGCATCTAGAGCCTTCACCTCCACTCTTTTAGATAACTATATTTTATTGTCTCATATCTCTTTTTCTCAACAATTTTCTTTCCAAATTCATGTTTGATACCCTCATGAAAACATGAAACAAACTCTGCCAGACCACCACATTATGAACACTTCTCATTTAATCAATCATTTCTATAGAAAGAGCTATTACTACTTATCAAATTGCCATTAGTTTTATGTTCAAAGTTATTCTATATACTCCAGTCGATTACTACTACCGAAATATTCAGTCGGTATGCATAGTCCAATCAGTTATAGAAGAAAGTAGTCTCAGAGCGTAGTATACACCGAGCTATCTACCGAGTATCATTCCATGTCTACCGAGCAGCAAAGATGACACACCGAGTTGATATACACCGAGTGAAACGTGTTACTAGATTCATTGAACCTGGACATACATATGAAAATGTGTTACAAGATCGAGGCACATAGAACCGTTATCACATTGGAAATTGCACTTAAAGATTGTGTATGATTTTGAGGTCATCTAACCAATGAAATATTTTACATGGTTATTCATTCAATAAAATATATTTGTAAGATCGAAGCAATGAATGGATCACCGACATAAGAGATCTATTTATACAACATGGATTAAGATCAGATATATACATGTAGTATGATAGAAAGGAAGATATAGAAATATATGAAGCAAGACATGTGAAAGCACTAAGTGTTATGACTGTTATAGAGACACAGAGGTCACCGAGAAGGATTTCAGAGAACAGTCAAAGAACAGAGTAAATAGAAGGGTTTACTGAGTTACTATATGGGTTACCAAGGTATGCTATAAGCAAGGTAATCTTATTCTGAGCATATAGAATCTTCTATAACATTCCAGATGTAAAGTTGTAGATATTTGTAATGATTTTATTGTAATATTTTGAAGTTGTAAGAGAAACCTTTAACAGGGTAAAGGCTCTAATCAAGTCTATTAATTGTAAAGCCTCTAACCAGGTGCAACATTTAGATTAAGTGTTGTAAAATCCTTTAGCAAGGTAGATATAACAGATCTTGATACTCCTAATAGGGTAAGCTATCAGAAATAGCTAAACATGTATCTCTAACCGAACAACCTTTATTATTGCAGTAGTGAAGTTGTGGGTGCCATCCCCATCGCAGTTTTTCTCTCTAACCAAGAGTTTTTGCATAACCAAAATATATGTGTTATGGAGTGAATCATGTATGATTATTATCTATTTGTTTTAGCTTTATATTATGTTACTGCACTATTCAGTTTATGCATAACAGTAAAGTTATTATTGAAGAAATGTTTTGAAGTACTGATTCACCCTTCCCCTCTCAGTACATTAGCTTTCCATATTGGGCCTAACAATTGGTATCAGAGCTTCAATCTTGGAAAAGGGTTTAACTACCTAAAGAGAAAGATCTTATCAATGGAAGGCTATAAATAATCTTAGAGGATTGTGTATCTGCAAGAAGAGCCAGATCATGCTAATCAAGTGATTGTAGACATGCAAAGGTAAATGCAAAAATCTCTAAAAAGTGAGAAGAAGATTATCTGATGATTTGTAGGACTCTCAAGAGTTAGTGGAACAAATTGAGACATCATCTGAAAATAGTATATCTGAAGAGACTGAAGAAATGATTAGAGTATTGAAAGAAAATAACAAAGCACTAGCCGATCAACTAAAAGCAATGAAAAGAGAACATGAACATTTCAGCACACAGATGACTGAAAATCTTGATGCATTGAGGACAGCCGAGGATAAAGTAAGAGATCTAGAAAGAGAGAAACAACATCTTGAAGTCTTAGTATCTAATAAGAATGATGAAATCACAAGGATGACTAGAATTCAACAAAACCTGTCAGATCAACTAGGTTATGCACATCATGAAGCAAATCTGAAAGATGGTGAGAATCAAGCATTGAAACTTGAAGTATCAAGGTTGACCAATGAACTTGAAACAAAGAAGAAATCCAAAGAAACACTGAAGAAGAGTCATGAAGCATCAAAGATGTTGGATGAGCAACTGAATACAAGAAGACCCAACAAAGATGCAGGACTCGGTTACAAAGGAAAAGACTCTACCAAGAAGGGAATTCATACCACTGAGAGAGGAGAATCATCAAAGCAAGCTGGAAACAAGAATAACATCAAAAGAAAGAAGCCTATTTGCAACTACTATGGAAATCAAGGTCACACTGCCACCATGTGCCAAATAAGAAAAGGTAAGCAACCGAATATCACTAAGTCCAATGGTTATTGTTACAACTGCAATAAATATGGTCACACATCTAATCAATGTAAGACAAAGTCTGTTAACAATTATCAGAAGGCAAAATTCAAAGGGTTTTGCAAAAACTGCAATAGATATGGACATAGTACCAAGAAGTGTTGGTTTAAGCAAAAGAACTACATGTGGTCTTCACACCGAGCAAATGCTAGAGGTTACCGAGCTCACACAAATCCTTACTGACAGTATTCTGTAGTACCATGGGATTACAATACAAGGATATGGTGTGAATGTTGTGGAAGATATGGACATATAAGTGCCAACTGCTTTATAAGGTTTGGGATGAACAATCGAAGATCATGGAGAAATCCTGGTATGGCATGTTTTCATTGTCACAAAGTTGGACACTTGGCTGGAGATTGCAGAGATCAACCTAGAAAAGACATTGAGGAAATAAAAGACAAATTATAGATGATTTGGAAAAAGAAGGAAATTGTGTCAAATGAACAAAGCACCTTACCTATCGAGTTAGGTGCACCTATTCCAAATTAATCGATAAAGGTATGAAGGGATTGCATTCTCTCAAGGTTAAATCTTAACAGTTCCTATTCTATTATATACTTAATTCAAAATCTGCATAGTTAAAGATGTATTAGTAAATTTGAAATTCTATCAAAGTCTTTTGGAGCACTATACAGGAAACCTCTCAAGTCGGTGAATACAAGAAACCTGTCAAGTCGGTAAATGAAGGAAGTTTGGTTACTTGGTTAAAGTAGAAAAAGGGAAGAAGTTTTAGTGGAACTGAGTGCATTTAATGTTTTTGACCTAACCCGCATGGAGCCCGATAAGGCATATTATGTACTTAAAGCATTTACGCAGTCATTTTTACTTACCAAGTCTTCGAGAGAGCAGAGCAAAGTGAATCTAAGGCAATCAAACCTCCTAAAAAGCAAATTCAAGGTATTTACATCAATCTCAATGCATTGTTAAGCTAGTTCATCGATCTTATCAAGTTGCTATTATCTGCTAAGTGTGAAGCGTCTACCATTTGAAAATCCTGAAACCCTAAGGATCTTTTGTTAGTTTTTTATTTGAAATCTACAAAAGGCACCTAAGATCCAAGATCCCATTGTTGTCAAGAATGTTGAAAAGCCCTCACTAAAATACTCTTTGACTCCCAAAGTTGCATTTGAACCGGATGACAAAACCACATTTTTACTCATCCCGGATAGAGTGTTATTAGTCGAGGATGTGAGATTCTTCACCAAATGTCGTGTTGAAGAACTCGGTCATGTTGAAATCAAAGACACCTATGATGAATTATGCATAGATGGTAAATTGAATAGCAAGTATGAGCACATTAAGATCAAGGGATTAAGTGAAGCCCTAACCTATCACCATGTGTTCAAACCCCAATGGGTCACATTTGTTCTGAGCAGAGTTCACGATGATTTCATGTGGCTAGAAGAGAAAACATTTAAGATTACCAAGGAAATCATTCATCTGATTACCGGTTACCCTATTTATGATCATGCCTGAGCCCAAAAGATGATATCACAAAAGGAATTGATCAGTTTAACCGGAGTGGAATCAGATTGTAGAGGACTAAAATTGAACAATGTCACAGATGAAGAACTAACATTTTCCATTAGAGTAATAGGCTATTGTTTCTTCCAATCGGCAAGGGAAAATAGTGTACCCTATGCAGCAGTAGACCTAGCATACAAAATTGTGAAAAAGGGAATGAAAATTGATCTTTGTGAGGTGTTGCTGAAAAACCTATTTGAGAATCTAAACACCATTAGGAAGCCGAAGAAGAACAAATCGACTAATACACTAAAGTTTGGATCATTACTTGTATGCATGTTTTTCTATTTTGAAAAATTCTTTCCATTAGTCGGTAAAGTTGTTTGGGAACTACACCGACCAATCACCCATCAAATTAATGACTTCATCAAGAAGTTAGGTGATAATTTTATTGATATTATGGATGATTACTTCAGTAAGTTTCAAGAGAAAATGCATAACAGGTACTGGATTCCACCCCAGCTAGTGGAGAAATACAAAAATGACATATGTTTTGAAGTAGACACTGATTACTGTTATGTGAATGCTGTGGAACCAAGAACTCAATCTTTGTCACCGATGGGTTACGAGATTGATCTTGACATCACACAACAACAAATTGATGCATTTCTTACATTGCCAAGACATGCTACCGAGCTGAGGTATGGAACCTATGCAGAAGTGAAGGAAAAAGTAAAAATGAGCATTGTAGTACCCAAAGCTACAAGAAAGAAACAAAGATGATAAAAGCATTATCGGAGAAATTCAGAGAAGACTCTTCCTCCACACCTGTCAAAGGCACTTTAGCCATTACTGAAGAGGAATCTGAAGCCCAAGAGGTAGCTATAACATTGAGCACCGAATTGCCTAAGGGAAAAGTGTTGAAAAGAAAGAAACAAGACACGTCAAAGGCCTCATTGACTCCACCAGCAAAGCGACCTAACACTAGAGCATCTGTAGCTTCACTGAGTAAGAAAGAAAAGAGTGTTATTGTTCCTAAGGTAACAAAAACTTACAAGAAAACTACTCGGAGACTCATTTTGGCAAAAGAGTCTAGTGACACCGAATCTGAGGATGCAAACAAATTTCAGATTGTCAAGAGCAAGAAGGTAAATGTACATAGTGTGGAAAATTTCTATGCTAATCTAAAAGAATATGGTGCATTTGGATCATTTAGATATGTTAAGTATGAAACCAAAAATAATGATGAAAAGAGACAAATTGAAGAAGCTATCATCTGCACACTTCTAAAATTCCGGTTAGCTCCATTGGAACTATCTAAGTCACTTCCAAATGAATTATATTTACATATTGACAATAGGTGGAAGTATGCAATGGACTCGGAGAAATAGATTAGAGAAAGAAGTCTGGTACATCTCTTTCCTGACATGTCAATAGCTGAAATAAAAGAACATCTAACAACCTACAACTCAAAGTTTCTCGTCAAACAAAGAGCCTTGAAACTGATGGATGGGCTGTATATTGAAGTAGAAAATGAGACAAAAGCAAAGTGGCAGGAAATCTTTAAAATCAAGGATGTTGGTGAGCAAGCTAAAGTTAAAATTGTTGATGTCACCGAGCAAGATCCTGATGTTCCCGAGCAAGACCCTGCTGACACCATTCAAATAGATGAAGATATCATGGATACAGAGGCACCAGAATAGGAAATGATAGAAGGCAATGCATATGCAAAACTTGTATCCAGTGAATCAGTCTTGGAACAAGTTCAACCTTATCCATCGGTCAATCAACCTGTCTCAACCGAAACCCCTCAGGATACGGATCAAGGCACCGAAGGTCACAAGTCTACAGCAGGAGAAGGTACTACTCAAGAACAGACGTCTGAAGCACCTTCTAGCTATGAAAATGTTGAAACTGAGACACCAAGTACCGAGACACCAAAGGACTCTACAGAGGCTAAAGAAACCGACCAAAGTGTTGCCTCTACTGAGCAACCTACCGAGGGTCATCAAGCCTCACAAGCCATTGTCTTAATTCCATCGGTGAAAGGTAAAGAAAAGAAGATGAAAAAGCATAGTTTTAAAGTTGATTTGTCAAAACCAATAGTGTTGCCCAATGTAGACATATCAAAATTAAAGGGGCAAGCACTCATTGATCTCGGTGAACTATGCAAAGCAAAGGCCGAACAAGAGAAGAAAATGGCGATTCAAAAGAAAAATAAAGTACTTCAGAAGGTGAAAGCACTCTTAATAGATATGCTACCTGAAGCTACAGTGTCAACAGATGCAACCATCCACATTCAATTGGATGAACTCCTAACAAAGATAGAGACATCTGGAGTAGATGCATCAGAATATTTGAGCAAGCTAAAAGATAAGGAGCTCACTGCAAAAATGATAGAAGAGGTATAGAAAGCTATAGGTATTGGCAAAGTTAAACTTGTCAAATTTATTGCTGAGTTGACTCCTCAACTCAAGGACATTCTTTATTTTTTTCAGAAACTCTGTACATTTTCTTTATTCATTAAAGACATAAAAAATAAAACAGAGGCAATTGAGAAAGAGATCACCGATCTCTCAAATAAGTTGACCACAGAGCCCAATTCAGTTCAGAATTTCTATACAAAGCTACAATAGCTCATGGCTCAACAATTGGACCTCAGAAATGAAGAACACAAGATCAGGATGGACATAATGACACTTTAGACATTATTCCTTCCTCATCTTTTATCCATCCAAGAATAGATCAACCGAGCCACATACTTGTCTACTACACCAGAGGGAAGCACTCTTGATGGCTTAATATCATTATTGGCTGATATTCAAGCACAAAATTCTTTAATGGACAGTGTAAAGGATGCCCTCTCTGTCCCTCTCACCGAAGCACGAACCAAGTACAAATCCATTTTTGACCAGTTGCCACCACCAAATGGTGATTAAGTCTTGATGTTTGTCAAAAAGGGAGAGTGATACAATATAAGGGGAGTGATATAGTATTCAAAGTATCAAACAAAAGGAGTGTACTATACAGGGGGAGTATACCGAGCAGAGTAGGCAGAGTATCCAAGTGCAGTGAACCGAGCAGTGAACAGAACAGTAAGCAAAGAACAAGTGCAACACACAAAACATTGATAATCGAGCATACAAAATCAGTAGTTTTGTACAGTATATCGATAAGGGGAGTATATATGGATTTACTATTTTCATTGACTATTGTATATATTGTCAGTATAGTCAAATTTTGCAAGTATATAGATTATTGAGTTATAACTTTGAAAGTAGTTTTTGTCAAACATCTCAACTAATGTCAAAAGGGGAGATTGTTACTACTTATCAAATTGCCATTATTTTTATGTTCAAAGTTATTCTATATACTCTAGTCGTTTACTACTACCGAAATATTCAGTCGGTATGCACAGTCTAGTCAGTTATAGAAGAAAGTAGTCTCAGAGCATAGTATACACCGAGTTGTCTACCGAGTATCATTCCATGTCTACCGAGCAGTAAAGATGACACACCGAGTTGATATACACCAAGTGAAACGTGTTGCTAGATTCATTGAACCTGGACATACATATGAAAATGTGTTACAAGATCGAGGCACATAGAACTGTTATCACATTGGAAATTGCACTTAAAGATTGTGTATGATTTTGAGGTCATCTAACCAATGAAATATTTTGCATGGTTATTCATTCGATAAAATATATTTTTAAGATCGAAGCAATGAATGGATCACCGACATAAGAGATCTATTTATACAACATGGATTAAGATCAGATATATACATGTAGTATGATAGAAAGGAAGATATAGAAATATATGAAGCAAGACATGTGAAAGCACTAAGTGTTATGACTGTTACAGAGACACAGAGGTCATCGAGAAGGATTTCAGAGAACAGTCAAAGAACAGAGTAAATAGAAGGGTTTACTGAGTTACTATATGGGTTACCAAGGTATGCTATAAGAAAGGTAATCTTATTCTGAGCATATAGAATCTTCTATAACATTCTAGATGTAAAGTTGTAGATATTTGTAATGATTTTATTGTAATATTTTGAAGTTGTAAGAGAAAACTTTAACAGGGTAAAAGACTCTAATCAAGTCTATAAATTGTAAAGCCTCTAACCAGGTGCAACATTTAGATTAAGTGTTGTAAAATCCTTTAGCAAGGTAGATCTAATAGATCTTGATACTCCTAACAGGGTGAGCTATTAGAAATAGCTAAACATGTATCTCTAACCAAGCAACCTTTATTATTGCAGTAGTGAAGTTGTGGGTGCCATCCCCACCACATTTTTTCTCTCTAACCAAGAGTTTCTACGTAACCAAAATATATGTGTTATGGAGTAAATCATGTATGATTGTTATCTATTTGTTTTAGCTTTATATTATGTTACTGCACTATTTGGTTTATGCATAACAGTAAATTTATTATTGAAGAAATGTTTTGAAGTACTGATTCACCCCTCCCCTCTCAGTACATTAGCTTTCCATATTGGTCCTAACAAGAGCATCCATCATCTCCAACACATAAACATAGATCTAACAAGTCCCTGGATGACTTTGGAAATTGCATTGCACCACACTCCTGCAACATTTCATTAGTATGTAAAGTAGAATGAATATAGCATAATAGTTCATGATACATTGAAAAATCAACATGGTAATTGCAACAACGAGTATTACAAATTTTAAGAGGTACACAATAAAACAACATAACTTGTATAACATTGGATAGAGAACTTAAAATTTGTAATACTTGTTGTCACATTGGATAGGGCATCTAAAATTCATAAATCTTTCCAATAGAATTGAGAGCATTAAGAAGATTTTTCACAAAAATAGATTTTTTCTTCATCTTTTTGTTCACATGAATCTTCAATTTGGCTAGCAAAGGTCTCATTTTGTGTATCTTTAACAATTAAGAAAAAGGCCAACATTGCTTAGTCAATGTCGTATAATTAAAATATCATTGAAAAGTTGTGTATCCCACAACCAAATGGTTCTTATTGACCTCTTTCCTTCCAATTTTTTCATAAAGTTCTCATCAACTTCAAGTAACAATTTTGGGGTTCTTGAAGGTCTTGAATTTGTAATTTATCTTTGTTCCACACATAGGTCTTCATTTCTCATGTAATTTGGCGATACATAATATTCAATTGTTTCATAATTTTCAATGTTATCAATGCTATCAATATTTTCATTTTCAATATCAATTTCAACATTTTTATTTTCAATTTCAATGTCATGTTCAACATTTTCATATTCAATTTCATCTTCACTTGAAATAACATTTACGGTTGGAGAAGAGGCCTCGCCTTGACCAATATTTGACATATCTCGTCTTCACTTCCTATGAATTTCTCTATATGCTTCAATTTTCTCTATTGTGAGTTTTCTCTTTCCTTTTTGTTTACAAGAGTTTCTTCTCCCCTACCTACAAAAAGATCCACAAAAAATATTAATAATGTGAAACTTGTGTGAAAGAGTGCATCAAAAGTATATTTTGTCTATATCAAATAGAAAACATGTGATTCTCGAATACAAAAGGAATGTGGGACCATTGGAATGTTCAAAATGTCCCATTGTCCTTTTTTATCTAGCTTAGGAATGGATATCCATTTAGAATAGTTATCCATTAAATATGGATATGTGTTACCTTTTCACAAAAAATATTACCAAGGGAAATATTTCCTTTTTCCTCCACTTTTTAGGTGGAAAACATATTGGATATGAAATCATAGCTGATATCCATTATGAATGAATATCAATTAATTCCCAATGTATTTCTTCATATGTAATTTATTTAGTATACAATATATATAATAGTATATAGTGAGAGAGTGAGAGACATGAGAGAGGGAGAGAAAGACCTAAGAGAGAGAGAGAGAGAGAGAGAGAGAGAGAGAGAGAGAGAGAGAGAGAGAGAGAGAGAGAGAGCAATTAGGGGGAGGGGAAGAGTGGGGGAGAGATTGGGAAGTATAAAAAAAAGGCTCGAGAGGAAGATATGTTAGAGAGAGAGAAGGTAATTAGGGGGAAGAGTGAATCAAAGAGAGTTGGAGGTAGTTAGGGGATATGGGAGAGGGGCGATGGAAACATCACATCAACACGCACATGCATGCACACACACACACACAAAGAGAGAGAGAGAGAGAGAGAGAGAGAGAGAGAGAGAGAGAGAGAGAGAGAGAGAGAGAGAGAGAGAGAGAGAGAGAGAGAGAGAGAGAGAGAGAGAGAGAGAGAGAGAGAGAGAGAGAGAGAGAGATGTTAGCATTTCACAAAGGGAGATTGTTGGCATTCTAGTAAGTTTATTGGTATGAGGATATTGAGAAGGTTGTTGAAGATTATGGATATAACTAAGAAAGGATTATTACTGTCTTAATAATATTATTTTGTCATTGATGTAAAGCAATTGATTTTCTGATTCAGTATGATGTTGCCATATCTTAATGAGTATATTTTGATAAGTATAAAGATGTCGGTAAGTGACATAGAAAGACTAAAAATGAAGGGGAGTAATAAGTTATTCAATGGGCAACATTATCGAGTAAGACAATGATGAGATTTTGTTGTTTGATTATTTTGATATCCTATATAATGAGTATTCGAAGACTGAACATGAAAGAGAAAAGATTTCATTCAATAGATGAATATAGGTTTGATACTGTTCTATGTTACCGAGCAACAAAGCTAGTCGTTAAACCCTAAGGTTATCGATATCGGTTAAAGAAGGCAAAATATCTACCGAGTAAAGGTTCAGTATTTACTGAGTAACAACCGAGTAATAACAGAATGCATTGGATGGATAAAAGCATTATTAAATGAAGGATTCCAATGAGCTGAAGATGTATAGATGATTGGTATGTCATGCAAGAAGTTTGTTGAAGATCTACGACAACTAAAATACAAGAGTTAGATCTACAATACAGATTCATCGGTCATAACCTAGCACAAGTTCCAAGGAAGGAATACAAGTTCCAAGGCAAGATAAAACATTTTTAGATCGAAGGATACAATGAACCTAGTCAAGTTTGAAGATTTGATAGCTAAGATTGATCATGGGAAATGTGATCAAGGAGATTAAGTGGTTAGGAATTTTTATAAATAAGAAATTTCTGATGAACAATAGATGCGGGCAAATAGAAGAACAGTGATACTACAACAGTGATCACCGAGAACAGAAGATTAAATATCTGATAAAAGAATAGATTGAGAAGCCCAGCAAGGAGCAAGATAAGTCTTATGACAAGATTATTTTGAGCACATAGAGTCTGCTTTAGCATTTCGGATGTGAAGTTACAGATATATCTTATACTATTATTTATTTTGTAAGTGACATGAAATCTCCTAACCTAGTGGACCTAACAGACTTATTTGTAAATCCTCTAGCAAGGTAACATTCTGAATGAGTGTTTGAAATCCTTTGACAAGGTCACTTCTAACAAAGTGCAAGATTCTAACAAATCTGAGGGAAATCCCTTAACCGGGTCACATCTAGCAATGTGTTTATGTAATCTGTAATAGGATTGGTTTTTAACTGAGCATACTCTAGAAGGGTATATTTCTTAGTGGGTGGGAAATCCCACAGTGGTTTTTCCCTATTTGGGTTTCCACGTTAAATATGGTGTTAAATGTGTTATGATGTTTTAAGTGTATCTGTTTATGAGTTTGAATGATTTACAATCATAGTTGCATGCACCAAACTTGAGGCAAGATTCGAAGATGTATAAAATGGATGCACCAAAGCTGAACAAGTCTAGTTTCTCCACATGGCAGAAAAGGATGAAGCTGCACTTATCAGGAATTGGAGAATATGCAACATACTATCTAGAGAATGATTACAGTGCACCTAGCACCTACTCGATGACAATGGAAGAGATAAAGGCAAAGCAAGAACATATTCAAGCAATGATTGAAATAACATCAACATTAACCGACTCAGAGTTCAATGATCTAGAAGGCTGCATTCATGCCAAATCAATGTGGAACAAGCTTATATTGGTGTATGGTGGTGATGAACCTGTTTAGATAGAAAAAGTAGACAGTCTAAGAGGTGAACTTGAATCCATGAGAATGAATGAAGGTGAGAACATAACCCAATACAGTACAAGGTTAAAGGAAACTGTCAATCAAATCAAAGGAGCAGGAGGAACTATTGAAGAAAAGGATGTAATAAGTAAGTTGCTTAGAACAATTCTACCTTCTTATGCCATTCGAGTCTCTGCAATCAATGAATTAAGGTCTATACCAAACATGTCAGTCTCTTTGGATGCTACTATCAGTAAGCTACATGCATTTGAGTTAAGTAATTTTGATAACAATGGGTCTTCTGTAAATAAAGTTGAATTTGCATTCAGTTCTTTTCATCTTGGTAAATCTGATGATTACAATGATAGAATGTATAAGTATACTGAAGGATATCATAGTGGAGCAAGTGAGAGATTTCGCAAAAACATGGAAGAGGTACACAAACTATATGAGGAAATCAGAAAGCAAGAAGAGTTTGAAGCACTATTAGCCAGAAGGTTACTAAGAGGCAAAGGTAAGTATAAAGGAAAGTTAGCTTTAAAATGTTTTAACCGTGATAGAATAGGACATATGGATTCTAACTGTCCTGACAAAGAATCTAGTGAAAAGAGAGAATACCGAGATGATAGACAGAAAGACAACCAATACAGAGGACACCGAGACTTCAGAAGGAGAGATAGAAAGACATGCCTAGTAGCTGATGAGGAATCCAACGATGACAAATTTGATGGGATTGAGACAGAGGAAGTTGTATATGTGGCTATCAAAGATGGATTATGTTGGGACTAATTAAAGCTGAGTCAAGTTTATAGGCCCATTTCAAAAATTTGCCCGGCATTTCCGAATGATTAAAATAAGTCGGTTTGAATGGCCTAGTTAGCAAGGGGGTAAAATGGAGCCAGTTGATTTTCAGAGGGTAAGGCTCGGGATTCATGTCCCACACCTTTCATTTGGCCTATTCAGTGATGTGCAACTTTCAGAATTCAATTTGGATAAGTTTATGAGGTACCCAGTTTGAGGGGTGAGCTGGAAGTGCATTTTAGGCACAAATGTAGATTTTATGGAGTAGCCTACTTTGAGTGATTACATCTTTTTCCCTGTTGATCGTCATGGAGAAATTCAAAATGGATTCAATTGTATGCATAAATTTGAGTCAACATGCAAAATTTCAAGTCCTTATGAATCCGTTTGCTTAGTTTTCAAAGCTCAATCCATTTGTAGTTTGTGATGTTTGCACAAGTGTAAAAATGTCCTGGTGAGCGTCATGTCAGAATGTTTGTTCCGAGCTAATGTCGGTATAAATGGTGAGATATGTTTCAAATTTCAAGGCTCTACCAATCCGTTTGATCAGTTTTCATAAGAGCTCATTTTGCCATCAAATTCAGTTATCCGCACTCCAGTGTTATATCAGTTAATGTAGCCGTTTTGGTGAGCGCACCGTTTGCATCCTGTCAGTCGGGTGATTGAATTGAGAATTCAAAGATTTAATATGTACTTTAAGGTACCTATGTTTCAAATTTGAGGACCCACGGAGATCATTTGATATTTTTGAGAAAGGCATCATGTGTTGCCAGAACATTGACTTCATCAGGTCCGCAGTGTCGACAAAGCTAGTTGGCCATTTTCGGAAATTAATATCTCTTCGCTCGGGACTCGTCTTGAGAAACCATTTGGTAGATGTCATCCTTGTATATCAAAGTACATGCCTGTCAGATGGCGAGCTCCAGAAAGATGTTTTGACAGGTTTGAAAATTACGTCTTCGCGATTAAATGCGAAAATTGTGGCGTAATTGCTTGAAGGATGTAAAATGCAATTTTATGATCCGAAAATGGTGCCGATCGATTCCAGAGGTGTGTTTGAGGTCCGTGAAGCATTCCAGGGGTCAGTTGCATGAAAACAAAAAAAAATTTAGTCGGACCCACTTTGGGGCCCAACCTGGCTCATGCTTATGCACTAATTTTTGTGGCGAATTGTTCTTATTTCGTGGCATGCCGAAGTTGAATTGGGAGTAGACAACAATAAGGTTTTAAAGCAATGCAAATGGGCAGTGTTTAATGTCATGAAATAAGTCTTCAGGCAGATGCAAATGGCAACCGACAAGAGTAGACCAAATGCAATTCTCAGTTACAAATCAGTTTCCTCTCTCCACGTGGAACCATCACTAAAATGTATTGGCTGGGCGTGGAAGGTTGAAGAAGGTGTTGAAGACAAGAAAAACTCCAATGGTAAATGATTTTGGTGGCAAACTCCCCACGTGAAGCTACAACAAATTAAGAAACTCTTAAGCAATTGCATTTTGGCAAATGAATGCCAATTAAAACCAATATCCTTCATGTGCCCCCCAACGTTCTTCCCAGAAGTTTACATGATATGCAAAGAGGCTACAGAGACAAATTAATGCCAACATGGAGTGGAATTTGGGGCTGCAGAGAAGGTTTGGACAAAGAAAAGTTCACGAGAGCATGTTGAAAAGATAATAAAACTCCAGCCAATGCTTTGGTAGCTCCTTCTTGCAAATGTCACGTGGCATGTAGAACTTAAAATTATCAGCAAATGCACATTGGCAGGTGTAATTCAAAATCCACAATCTCTACCAGTCTTCCCTCTTCTGCACAGGATGGTGAAGCTCTCTTGTGTGGATCCTTTACATGCCATTGGAGAAGGCATTGAAACCTAAGAGTATATAAAACTTCAGTGAACAACAGCAATCCTTCCAGGCAGCATGGCTATTGGGAAGCACATTAGAAGTCTTTAAAACCAATGCAAACATTAAAAGGGCCTCCCACTTCTCTCTGCGTGGCTGTTGAAAAGCTAAAGAAATTTTTAAACAAATGTAATTGGCAGCTAATTCATTCCTCTTGTGCAGCGATTGAAAGGTTTAACAACAGCTTGTGTGGTGGTCTTCAAACTCCACACTATCATCTTCTCCCTCACATGATGCCTCTGGTAAAGCGTTGAAAACTCACAGCCAATGCAAATTCTCTTCCTTGCTGCGTGGTCAAGGTGCTGAAAGGTATATAAAACGTGGCAAATGCAATTGGTAGGTGTGCAGCTATCATCTCCTCCCTCTCTAACTGTAGCAAGGTGAATAGACCACAAAAAATCACCATTAAAGCTCAGGCAAAGCTCCAAAATATAGTCCTAGGCTTAATGTTTTAATCCCACATTCGTTGGGAAGTGATATTTTTTAATGTTTATATGTAAAAACAAACACATCTATAATGTCAAAGTCATTTGGGCTTTTGACAGATGGTGCCTATGGGCGCCCAAGGCGGGCCCATGAGCGAGCACGCTTCCTGAGGTGATGGAGGAGGTGAGTCGACGAAGACCAAGTGGACCCCACGCAGGCATGCTTCCCGAGGCAGATAGGCGAAATTTTGCAGAGGAAGGTCGGGTTAACGAGTGAGCAGGTTCGAGATGGATCAACAGTGCGCGCTATTTCACGAAGGGAAGATGCACGTAGTTTAAACCCCACGAAATAGTGAAAGTGAATGAGAGTTGTCCACATGGCACACAGTTGGCCCACAAATGGCAGTCCAGTGGCAATGACGTGGTGGCCAAGTAGCAGTGACGAAGCAGATGACGTGGCGGTGATGAGGTGTCATCCCAGGTGGCATCCGGTCAACCCCATCAGCCAATCAGAGGCCGCCACGTGGAAAGGCGTGAGTGCACAAATGGAGGCAAAAATCAAAATTAAAATGAATAAATGATATAGTTCTAACTATATTAAAATTCGAAATATTTAAATGACTGAGCACAAATGGGAATTAATTCGCCCAGGGTCTAAATTTTGGCCAAAATATAAAGTATTACATATCGCCGGAAAGCTCTCGGAGTGAGGAATCTGATTATGAGGTTAATTTTGACAAATGTGGGATATTTTGAAGGCAGTTTCCATGGGAACAAAATTCAGTTAGAGAGGAGACACTTGGCAATCAAGTTGCAGATTTGATTTGGTTCCCTCTCCCTTTTTATTCCCAATTCTTCTCAATTGTAAGGGTTCCAGAATTTTTGGAAAATGCTCTAGATTTGATGGCTTCCACTTTCTGAATGTCAGGACCCAAATTTGTAAATGCTTTTGGTTTGTTTCAGGGTATAGAGGATTGCAATGCATTGTTGTAAATGTGATCTTAGTTGCAGGTCTTGTTTGTGTCAGGCATGAGTAACTTCCCATGATATTGTCTCTGTGTATGCATTCAATTGTTATGAATTGAATCCTCAAGGAGGCTTATAATTTTTCATCTCAAGGAGATTGTATGATTGTTTGTAGGCATTCTTCAATGAAGAGTTTAAATTCTATAATCAGTCATAAACAATGGAATGTGTCCCAGATCTGATAATTTTATGAATGGATTGAGTAATGCATTAGTACAAGGTATTAGTGCAGGGATATGTTGTAAGGAAAAACAACTTGCATCTATGATTTATATTTGTAGTTCTGTGTGTGACTCTGTTGCCCAATAAACAAGGCACTGGTCTTTGACAGATTTGGCAATGGTCTCAGAACAACAATTTTAAAAGAAAATCTATTTCCCTTTATGTTTAGGGGTTGTGTTCTTTCATTCCAAGATCTTTTTCATTTGTGGTTTATATAGATCTAGCCAATCTGTAGTGTGTTTCTAAATTGGATGAATTTGTGGAATGCTCTATCTGCTTCATTGATGCTATCATGGTGAGTGAATAAGTTTGATTCAGTGCATCAAAAGGGTATCCCCCCTAGGTCTAGCAGAACCTGAAGTGCAGTAGGATCAATTAGGGTCCTATGTTATGTTGTCCAAGCCCTGATGTGTTTCATAGATTGAAATTGGCCATTTCATAGAAGGATTGCAAGTATACTTGGGTTATCGCTTTTGGTGAACAACAGATTAGATGAAGAAAGGTATGAGGAAAAAGCCTTGATATCTCACATAAATAAAAATGATTCTTGGATCATAGATAGTGGATGCTCACATCACATAATAGGTGATAAACACAAGTTTGTTAAATTAGAAGACTATGATGGAGGTTATGTAAGATTTGGTAATGATGCACCATTTGCAGTGAAAGGTAAAGGTTCTATCACACTTCTTGACAATGCTAAATGTGATGATGTATATTGGGTTGAAGGTTTGAAATACAATTTGTTGAGTGTAGCACAACTAAACAATACAGGATACCAAATAGAATTTTAGAAAGGAAGTGTCAAAGTTCATGACAAACATGGAAAGCTGGCTGCTACCGGGACACAAACAAAAGGTAATACATTTCATCTTGACTCAACTTAGAACAATTGTCTGTATGCTAAAATAGAAGATACCTAGTTATGGCACAAAAGGTTTTGTCATGTAAATTTTGATAGCCTGATCAAAATAAGTAAGAAGCACCGAGAAAGAGGTCTACTGAGCTTGGAAAAACCTGAGAATGCAATATGTCGAGGATGCTAGATGGGTAAGATGACAAAGTCAAGATTTACAAGTAAGTCCTACACTTCTAAAGGAATTTTAGATCTCGTGCACACTGATCTTTGTGGTCCTATGAAAGTTCAAAGTTATTTTGGTGATAAATATTTTATATTATTTGTGGATGATTACTCAAGGATGATGTCAATTATGTTTTTAAAAGAAAAATCAGAAGCCTTTCAAATGCTCAAATGGTCCAAGGCTAGAGTTAAAAAAGAAACAAGAAGACAATTGAAATGTCTAAGATCTGACAGAGGAGGAGAATTCATTTTTGATGAATTTAACCTATTTTGCAATGATCATGGTATAAAGAGACAAGTATCTGCACCGAGAACACCTCAGCAAAATGGGATAGCTGAAAGAAGAAATAGATCAATTGTAGATTGTGCCAGAACTCTAATGATAGAAAAGAGGGTACCTCAAACATTTTGGAGAGAAGCGATCAACACTGCAGTTTACACCCTGAATCGAGTACAACTGAAGAAAGGAACTTTGAAGACACCGTATGAAATCTGGTATGACAAGAAACCTAATGTAAGTTACTTTAAAATATTTGGAAGCAGATGTTATGTTCACAAAGATGATAGAAATGAAAAGTTTGATCAGAAAAGTGAGGAAGGAACATTTCTTGGTTATTCTTCTAGAAGTAAAGCATTTAAATGTCTGATCAAATCATCTAACAAAATAGTGGAAAGTGCAAATGTGAAAATTGATGAATTTGCAGAAAGAAATGATGAAGGAAATTCCAAAGAACCAGAAGATTATGAAGAGTTTGTTTATGTTCAATCGAGAAAGTTGATGAAGAAAATGAAGAAAATACCCAGTTACCGAGTGATGAAGAATATCACACAGATCCTACCGAGCCTATATAAGCCAAGTATGTCAGAAGAAATCATGCATCAAGTCAAATTATAGGAGATAAGGATGATCCAGTGATGACAAGGAACAAATTGAGACAAAACACATGTTTGATATCTGAATTTGAACTGAGAATAGTAAAAGGGGCATTTAGTAATGAAGATTGGGTAAATGCTATGATAGAAGAGATTGAACAAATCAAGAAGAATGAAACATGGACACTGGTCCCAAGACCAAAAGAGAAAAATGTGATCGGTACAAAGTGGATTTTCAGAAACAAGCTAAATGAAAAAGGAGAGGCCATTCGGAATAAAGCAAGACTAGTTTGCAAAGGTTATGATCAAGAAGAAGGAATAGATTATGGTGAGACTTTTGCACTTGTGGCAAGACTTGAAGAAGTGAGAACATTGTTGGCATATGCTGCTTACAAAAATTTCAAGGTATATCAAATGGATGTTAAATCTGCATTTTTAAATGGTATACTAGAAGAAGAAGTTTATATTGAACAGCCTGAAGGATTTATTGAAGACAAGAATAAAGTTCAGGTATGTAAGTTGAACAAAGCATTATATGGCCTAAAGCAAGCACCTAGAGCATGGTATGAAAGACTTCACTCTTACTTAATCAAGATTTGATTTATAAGGACAAGTGAAAACAACAACATGTATATGAAGAATGATGAAGACAATGGAATACTGCTTTCAGCCATATTTGTTGATGATATTGTTTTTTGTGGAAATGACTCTTTATGCAAGAACTTTGGAAATGAAATTTGCAAAGAATTTGAAATTTCATTAATCAGTGAAATAAAGTATTTTATAGGTTTACAGATACTGCAAATGAAAAATGAGATTTTCATTACTCAATCCAAGTATATAAAGGAAATCTTGAATAAATTTGGAATGGAGGATTCTAAACCTGTAAGTACTCCTATGACTACCAATTGTAAACTATCAAAGAGATGAATCTGCATCTATTGATGAGACACTTTACCGATCTATGATTGGAAAGTTGCAATATGTGGTTCACCACGGGCTAGATATAGCACATGCAGTAGGTATAGTTGCAAGATTTTCTGCAGATCCCAAAGAAACCCATATGACAACAATCAAGAGAATTTTCAAATACTTAAGAGGCACTGAAAATTATGGTTTAGTGTATAAAAAGAGGAATGATGTTGACTTAAAGTCTACACTAATGCTAATTAGGCAGGGAACATTGATGATAGGAAAAGAACAAGTGGTGGAGCTTTCTTTCTGGGAGACAGACTAGTAAGTTGGCTTAGAAAGAAACAAGGATGTATTTCACAGTCAACAATTGAAGCTGAATATGTCGTTGTAGCATTGAATTGTACCAATATTGCATGGATCAAACAACTATTGGAAGGAATGAATGAGAAAGTTACCGATCCAGTAACTATATTCTGTGATAATACTAGTGCCATTAACACTTCAAAGAATCCGGTAATGCATTCCAAGACAAAGCACATCTCTATAAAGTATCATTATCTCAGAGAAGAAGTTCAAGAGAAGAAAGTTGCGCTGGAATATATTAGTTCAAAGGAACAAATAGCCGACATTTTCACAAAGCCACTGCAAAAGGACACTTTTGAGTATCTTAGAAGTAAGTTAGGGGTCCTACCCCTATCTAGCACTCACTGACAGAGTTCGGTGAAAGCATCAATTCTATGAATTTACAGATTAACTATTTATGAGTTGATGCTGATTTACACACTTTAGGAGGTTACCTAAAGTTGTGCAGGCAATAATGATTGAAGACAAGTTTCTCTGACCGAGACTGAGATGATACATTTGTATTTTCAGCAAGAAAATTACATCACAACGGAAGAAATAATGAATTAGTTTTACTTTTTGGCATTGTTGTCAAAGGGGGAGAAGACTAATTAGTGAAGATTAATAGGTGAAGATGGGAGAAGACTAATGACTAGGGGAGACTTCAAGGATAACAAGAGAAGATTATCAGCAATCCGAATCCGAATCAATTGAAATAAAATCAAGTTGGTTTTCCCATCAATGCTAAAGGGGGAGATTGTTAGCATTTCACAAAGGGAGATTGTTGGCATTCTAGTAAGTTTGTTGGTATGAGGATATTGAGAAGGTTGTTGAAGATTATGGATATAACTGAGAAAGAATGATTACTATCTTAATAATATTATTTTGTCATTGATGTCAAGCAATTGATTTTCTGATTCAGTATGATGTTGCCATATCTTAATGACTATATTTTGATAAGTATAAAGATGTCCGTAAGTGACATAGAAAGAATGAAAATGAAGGGGAGTAATTTAAGTTATTCAATGGGCAACTATTACCGAGTAAGACAATGATGAGATTTTGTTGAATATAGGTTTGATACTGTTCTATGTTACCGAGCAACGAAGCTAGTCAATACATCCTAAGGTTATCGATATCAGTTAAAGAAGGCAGAATATCTACCAAGTAAAGGTTTAGTATTTACCAAGTAATAATAGAATGCATTGGATGGATAAAAGCATTATTAAATGAAGGATTCCAATGAGCTAGAGATGTATAGATGATTGGTATGTCATGCAAGAAGTTTGTTGAAGAGCTACGACAACGAAAATACAGGAGTTAGATCTACAATGCAGATTCATCGGTCATAACCTAGCACAAGTTCCAAGGCAAGATAAAACATTTTCAGATCGAAGGATACAATGAACCTAATCAAGTTTGAAGATCTGATGGCTAAGATTGATCATGGGAAATGTGATCAAGGAGATTAAGCGGTTAGGAATTGTTTATAAATAAGAAATTATTGATGAACAATAGATGCGGGCAAATAGAAGAACAGTGATACTACAACAGTGAACACCGAGCACAAAAGATTGAATAGCTGATTAAAGAACAGATTGAGAAGCCCAACAAGGAGCAAGATAAGTCTTATGACAAGATTATTTTGAGCACATAGAGTCTACTTTAGCATTTCAGATGTGAAGTTGCAGATATATCTTATACTATTATTTATTTTGTAAGTGATAGGAAATCTCTTAACCGAGTGGACCTAATAGCCTTATTTGTAAATCCTCTAGCAAGGTAACATTCTAAATGAGTGTTTGAAATCCTTTGACAAGGTCACTTCTAACAAAGTGCAAGATTCTAACAAATCTAAGGGAAATCCCTTAACCGGGTCACATCTAGCAATGTGTTTATGTAATCTGTAATAGGATTGGCTTTTAACTGAGCATACTCTAGAAGGGTATATTTCTTAGTGGATCCGAAATCCCATAGTGCTTTTTCCCTATTTGGGTTTCCACATTAAATCTGGTGTTAAATGTGTTATGATGTTTTAAGTGTATCGGTTTATGAGTTTGAATGATTTACAGTTGTAGTTGCATATCAGTAAAGGCTACCGAGGTTGAATTTGATGTATACAATGATTATTGAGTTTTTATGATTCACGCCCCCTCTCATCTTACTAACGAGAACGAGAGAGAGAGAGAGAGAGAGAGAGAGAGAGAGAGAGAGAGAGAGAGAGAGAGAAGTACTATGTAGAGAGATGATGAGAGTTGGGTACATATAGGTGTAATGTGAGAGGGATAGTGGGAGAGGTAGACATTTAGACAAAGGGAGAGTATAAGAGGGACAGAGGGAAACATAATTTATTTAGTATAAATGTTATATCAAGCATATATATAATATTTTATATCAAGCATATATATAATATTTTAATCTATATAGTATATATAAATTAATATCATTAGTTATATCATATTATATACATATTAGTAATATTAATATGAATATTTATATATATTAAATTAAAAAATATATAATGTATATTAATAAAAAATATTATATGTAATTATATATAAGAGATTATAATCTATTATACATTATAGACTAAAAAATTAGTAATAAAAAAATATAGTTGAAATAACAAATTTTGTTATAATAAATTACAAGCTAATCAAAGGGGGCCAGTAACATATATATGTTATTATCAGATATCCAATATTAATGGATATTTGTTCATATAAGATATATGATACTAATAGACATCTAATATTATTGGATATCCATTTTTTCTAACAAAAACTTGCACCCTTGGGATTTTCTTTGGGATTGATTTGGTATTTGCCTTGGATGTGCCAAACCTAGAAAGTCAACACAAAAAATATGTTTAAAGGTTTTCCTTGGTTTTCCAGACTTTGCCCATGTGGTTGATGACTATTTTTTAACCCAGAATTGATGAAATTAATAAGGATTTTTAAGAAAATTATCAGCTTTCCACCAATATAGATTATGCCTTATTTTAAATTTAATAAATAATTATTATTAATTTTTTACATACATTATGTCTAAAGTCTTGATCTACAGGCTGATTCAAAAACATGGATAACTTTCAAACGGTTTGTAATGCCTGCCAAAATACCCTAGAGAAAATAACTAATCTAACCAGCAAATATATATATATATATTAAATCATTTACTAATACAACATAGTGAACTATCATGTTAAGGATAGAGTTAGGGTCTGGAAAAAGGAAGTTTTTGGAGATATATTTGTTATGAAAAATGCTTTAAAAACAAAGTTAAAATTAATCCAAGATACTATCAAAAAATATGGCTATTCTTCTATTTCAAGAGATAAAGAGAATGAGATCCTTGCTAAATATCATAAAATCATAGCCAATGAAGAAGAGTTTTGGAGACAAAGATCAAGGGCTCTTTGGCTTTCAGCTGGAGATAAGAATACTAAATATTTTCATATGTCCACTGTAAGACACAAAGATGCCAACATGGTTTCCCAGTTAGTGGTGGATGGCAATATCATTAAAGGAAATGATAATATAGCTAAGGAGGTTGCTCGCTTTTTTTCTGATCTCCTATCTACCGACTCTAACCTCTGTAGAGAAGATCAAGATTCTTTACTGGGAAATATTCTGAAGGTTATTGGTCTAGAGAAGAATAAGATGTTATGTGTCATTCCCTCTTATGATGAGATTAAAAGGGCTGTTTTTTCTTTCCAATGAGATAAATCTCCTAGGACAGATGGGTACCCCATGTTCTTTTTTCATCACTTCTAGCATATTGTTGGGAAGGATATTGTTCAAGCTATGAAAGAATTTTTTGGAACTAAATCATTGCTTAAGGAGGTGAATTCTACTTTTTTGGTTCTTATTCCTAAGCAACTTGGTACAGACTCTATGGATAAGTTCAGACCTATAAGTCTCTATAATTCTCTTTATAAAATTGTCTCAAAGGTTGTGACCTCCAGATTGATCACTATTCTCCCTTGACTTATTTCCTCACATCAGAATGGATTTGTGCTAGGAAGGCAAATTTTGGATTCTATAATTCTGGTTCATGAGAACATTCATTCTCTTATTGCTTCTAAAAAAGATGGTTTCCTTGTTAAGCTTGACCTTGCCAAGGCTTATAATAGAGTGGATTAGTTCCTTTTGAAAATAATTCTTCCAGCTTTCAGTTTTGATGGTAAATTTTTAGATATCATATGGAAACTTATCTCCACTCCTATGCCAGTTATTACTAATGGATCTCTCTCTTCATTTTTCAAGCTGACTAGGGGTTTCAGGCAGGGGGATCCTATCTCCCCAATTTTTTTCACCATTTTGGGTGAAAGCTTGAGTCGGTTATTGCAAAAGTTAGTGATATCGAGAGATATTAAGGGTGTTAGGCCCTCATCTTCCAATATGGTTTGTTCCCATTAGAAATTTGTGGATGACACTATCCTCCTTGGTGATTCCTTTGTTATTCAAGGTAGATCCTTTAAAAGTGCTCTTTAGACTTATTCGAGGGCCTTAGGCCAGCTGATCAATTGGAACAAGACATTTATTTTTTTCATTAACACTCCCCTTTGTAGGTAGAGAAAGATTGCAGATATTATCAGATGTTCTATTGATTTTTTCCCCTCATTCTATTTAGGGCTGCCTTTAGGGGTCTCTCCTCCTGGTTCCTTTTGGAGTTCTATTGTGGACAAGTTTTTTAAGAAATTGGCTATGTGGAAAGGGGCTTTATTGAGTCAAGCAAGGAAGTTGCAACTTCTAAAGGCATCTCTTCAAAATCTTCCTGTCTATGCTTTATGTCATTTTAAGATCCCCTCTAAGTCTGTTGATGCTATAGATAAAATTCAGAAAACATTTTTATGGACTCGGGTAGAAGAGAAAAAAAGCCTTCCTTTGGTTGCTTGGGAAAGGGTCTACAGTCCTAAGTGTTATGGGGGCCTTGGCTTAAGGACCATAAAAGTGTTGGCATTATGTGAACCGGCATGAAGACATAATGATATTGTATGTTGTCATTGATGTCAATATGAGACATAGTGTGAACTGGTACATGTGATAAGTGAAGAAAGAGGAACCGACATATGTGTGAACCGGTATATGCCAAAGTGAAGCGGCATATTTGTTCAAGGTGAATCGGCATGTAGTTATGGGAATCGACACATGGAAGCACTGTATGACTACCAGTTGGTAGGCAACTTCCACTTCGGGATTTCCGATTGGAGTACCTCAAGTCTATGTGACTCAATCGGTGATCTTTGTGTGATAAGTTAGTAGTATGATGGAGGATAGATTGTGTTGCCACGTAAGCTCTCTGTGTGTGAAGGATCTTGCATGAAGATGACTATTCCTATCTACCTCGGGAATGTACGAAGTCTGTCAAATGGTGATAATGCATGATGGGTTATCAGCCGCCATGAAAATGGTGGATAATGGACGATGGAGAATGTCTTGAGATTGATTCAAGACTGGTGCATTGAATGCAGTATGAATCAACGGTCAGGATCGAACCATTTGAATTGCTCAACCTAATAGGTTTAGGGTTTAGGGTTTTTACTACCGACCTGTATGTTTCCTATAAGGTCAATGTTGGGTTTCTGTCTGAGGTTGTTGGAAAAAGTTGTGAGTGTGTATCCAAGGAAAGTGATACGTGATTCTTGCCAGACCAAAGGAGAGAAGAGATACCTACAAAGTGAATGTGTAGAAGGAAAAGAGGACCCTAAACGGATCTGCATTAGCATTAAGTGTTGTTAATAGATCATTGTAATACCTATTGATCTCTAACCACTTCAACAGTTGTAAAATCCCCTAACAGGGTAGCCTTAACTGGCTTGATTCAAAATCCCTTAAATCGGGTGGTCTTAACCGGCTTGTTTCAAATCCCTTAACCAGGTAACTCGAGGCTAATGATTTCTGAGAAGATAGAGAAGCTTAGGAGATCCTTTCAGCTATTGAGTTCTTAAAATCCTCTAACAAGGTGAACCTACTGGGTTTAACCCTTAACCGGGTGATCCTTAACAGGATCGGTTCCTACCAGAACCTATTGTAATGTCCTTAACCGGACAAGGTTCCTAACAGAGCAAACTTCTAAAGAGTTCAAAAAGAAGCTTGTGGGTATTCATCCCCACCGTGGTTTTTCCCAATTGGGTTTCCATGTGAAAAATATGTGTGTCATGTGTAATGCTCTTGTCTTGTGATGCTCTATTTTATCTGTTAAGCACATGAAGGTTCTATGTTTTATGCCTGTCTATAAAACATATTGAACTCACTATTGTGAAGATCTGATGGTTAAGTTTACTAGTTTATGCATGAGAATATAATGATACTGTGGTATTGAGCTAAGAGAAAATCTTATTGAGTGACCGGTTCATGACTGATTGAGCTATACTAGATGTTACTGGCTGCACTTTGTTTTACCGGTATCCCTATTTATCAATCATTTGGAGTATTTGCTGTCAAACTGGTTTTGGACTGTATTTGTGTTTGTACTGATTCACCCCCTCCCTCTCAGTACTGGTTTCATACTAGTGGTTCATCATTGAGTTATTAATTAGTATTAGAGCACTCCAGGTCCTCTGTGTTGTAAGCTTAACCGCTTGAGGAAAAGATCCTAGCCAAATGATGAAGAGGGAAGCTCCAAAGTTCAACAGGGAAAACTTTGGTATATGGAAGGACAGGATGAAGATATTCATCAAAAGCATGGGTGTTCAACACTAGAGTTATGTTGAAAATGTATATGTTGTTCCTACCGGTACTCTCACTGATGACCAAAAGAGAGAGATACAAGAAAATGGGCAAGTCATGGAAGCTCTCATCAGTAGTCTTTCTGACATTGAGTTTATTGATGTTCAGGATAAGGAAAATCCCAAAGAGGTATGGGATGCTCTTGAAAATATCTGTGATGGTGATGAGCATGTAAAATAGGCTAAGGAAGAGAGCCTGAGAGGAAAGTTTGAAGACATGTGGATGGTTGAAGGAGAGACCATTCAGCAGTATGGAATAAGAATCAAAATAGTTGTTGGAGAAATAAAGAGTGCAAGTGGCAAAATAGAAGATTCCACTGTGGTAAGTAAAGTCCTAAGATCCCTGTTGCCGGTCTATGCAATAAGGGTTGCTGCTATTCAGGAGCTGAGATCAATAGACAAGTCTAAGGCGTCCTTGGACTCCATCATAGCCAAGTTGACAACCTATGAGCTGAATAGTTTTGATTGTAGTGTTCAAAAGTCAGAATCAGCTTTTAAAGCTTCTGCTATACCATCTAGAAAAGGAAAAGAGGCTAGCACTAGTGGGGAACCCAATCAGAACAGAGAAATGAAGGATGAAGAGTTTCTGATGGAATTTGAAGCTCTTCTTGCCAGGAGATTTTCAAAAGGGATTGGTAAATACAAAGGTAAGCTTCCTTTGAAATGTTTCTCTTGTAACTGGATAGGACATATTGCTATGAACTATCCTAATAGTGACAACAAGGACAAACTGGAAAGGTTCAAGAAATTCAAAGGAGGAAACCAGAGAAATTGTTTTGTGGTAGTTGATGAAGGTGTCACAGATGAGGAATCAGAAGATGAAGAGAATGAAGACATTGTGTTCATTGCTGTAAAGGAAGATGTGGTAGACAAGAAGGCTCTTGTCTCTCGGTTTGATGATTCCAATGAGTGGATCATTGATAGTGGTTGTTCTCACCATATGACTAGTGACCAAAGCAAGTTTCTATCCTTAGAAGAGTATGATGGTGTTGTTGTTCACTTTGGCAATGATGCACCATGCATGGTCAAAGGTAGAGGGTCCATCTCCTTGAATGGAAAGAGTAGTGCTGAAAATGTGTATTGGGTTGATGGTCTCAGACACAACCTTCTAAGTGTTGCCCAGTTAAATGACAGTGGCCTCACTCTGCAATTCAAGAATGGAGTTTGCAAAATCAAAGGTGAAGATGGTAAATTGGTAGACACCGACATGCAGACTAAAGGTAACCTATTTCATCTAAAGGCGAATATAAGTACATGTCTCATGGCTAAGATTGATGATAGCTAGATATGGCATAGGAGATTCTACCATGTGAACTTTGATAACATTGTAAAGGCTAGTAAGATCAAGGCAGTTAGTGGGTTGCCGGTGCTGAGCAAACTGGATAATACCTTGTGTAGAGAATGTCAATTGGGGAAAATGTCTTCCTCAACCTTTAAAGGTAAATCTTTCACTGCTGACAACTTGCTTGATCTTGTGCATATTGATTTATGTGGTCCTATGAAAACTAGAAGTGTGCATGGTGATAGGTACTTCATGATTCACATTGATGACTGCTCAAGAATGATGTGGGTCACAATCTTGAAAGACAAGTCTGAAGCTTTTGGGAAATTCAAAGCTTTCAGAGCATTAGTGGAGAAGGAAAGTGGTAAAAGGATCAAGTGTCTCAGAACTGATCAAGGAGGGGAATTCACTTCCAGTAAATTCAGCAAGTACTATGAAGAATTTGGCATCAAGAGACAGTTGTCTGCCCCCGGGACTCCACAGCAGAATGGCCTAGCAGAGAGGAATAACTAGACTGTGGTTGAAGCGGCCAGAACTATGTTGATCCAAGGAAAGGTTGCTCACACCTTTTGGAGAGAAGCGGTGAGCACTGCAGTCTACACTATGAACCGAGTACTCATCAAAAAGGGTAAGGACAAAACTCCTTATGAGTATTGGACCGGTAAGACCCCTGTGGTTAACTACTTTAAGGTATTTGGTAGCAAATGTTACATCAAAAGGAGTGAACATTAGGGCAAATTTGAAGCTAAATGTGATGAAGGAATATTTCTAGGATATTCCACCAAGAGTAAAGCTTTCAAGTGCTACAACAATAGGACTCAGAGAATTATGGAAAGCATCAATGTAATAGTTGATGAATCCTCTGAGAAGACTGAGGAAACCGGCGGTGAGCAAGTTGTAAATGAATCGGTTGCAACCTTCTGGGAACTAGTTGTCAGTAAACCTAGTACTAGTAACAGTGTTCCTAAACTGGTGAATGTTGATACTGATGAAGATGAGGATGAAGAAGAAAAGCAAGAAGAACCAATTAAGACCATTCCTCGGTATGTCAAGTTGAATCATGATCCCAAGCAGATCATAGGTGATAAGGATGCAGGAATACTTACCAGAAGAAAGATCAGAGAAAACTCATGTATGATATCTGAATTTGAGCCTAAGTCATTCAAAGAGGCTCATAAAGATGAAGACTGGATCAAGGCAATGGAAGAAGAACTTGACTAGATAGAGAAAAATGGTACATGGTCCTTGGTACCCAGACCAGAGCATAAAAATGTCATTGGCACCAAATGGGTGTTCAGAAATAAGTTGAATGAGGATGGCACAGTGATTAGGAATAAAGCTAGACTGGTATGCAAAGGATATGCTCAAGAAGAAGGTGAAGACTATGGGGAAACCTTTGCTCCTGTAGCCAGATTGGAAGGAGTTCATATGCTTCTTGCATATGCAACTTTTAAGAGGTTCAAGGTATATCAAATGGATGTAAAATCTACATTCCTAAATGGTGTACTTGAAGAGGAGGTGTATATTGAGCAACCAGATGGGTTTGCCCTATCTGAAGATAGTGACATGGTATGTAGGATACATAAAGCATTATATGGTCTAAAGAAAGTACCTAGGGCATGGTATGAGCGCCTACATTCCCATCTTGTAAAGATTGGATTTGAGAGAACAAGTGAAGATAGCAATATCTACTTGAATTCTGAAGAAGATCAGATTCTGATCTGTGAAGTTTTTGTTGATGACATCATCTTTGGTGGAGATGACAAGATGAGTCATGAGTTTGCTGATGAGATGAAGAAAGACTTTGAGATGTCACTCATAGGGGAGATTAAGTTCTTCATTGGACTGCAGATCCAACAGATGAAAGATGGAATCTTCATCACTTAGTCCAAATATGTCAAAGAGGTGTTGAAGACTTTTGGCATGGAAGATAGCAAACCGGTTGGTACACCGATGGTGACCGGTTGTAAATTGACAAAGAAGGATGATTCTGCACTGGTTGATGAGAAGGAATACCGGTCAATGATTGGTAAGTTGCATTATGTAGTGCATAGTAGACCAGATATTGCACATGTAGTTGGCATCACTGCAAGGTTCCAGAAGAGTCCAAGAGAATCTCACTTGAGTGCAGTCAAGAGGATTCTTAGGTATCTGAAGGGAACAATTGACTATGGATTGTGGTACCCATACAACAATAATTTCAATCTAAAAGTATTCACAGATGCTGATTGGGTCGGTAATGTGGATGATCGGAAGAGCACAACCGGTGGTGCATTCTTTCTCGGTGGTAGACTGGTCTCATGGATGAGTAAAAAGCAGAGTTGCATCTCTCAGTCTACAGCGGAAGTGGAGTATGTTGCAGCTTTCATGAACTACACTTAAACAATCTGGATGAAGCATGTACTGGAAGGCTTCAAGATCCCTATATCTGAACTGGTAAGTATATTCTGTGATAACACAAGTGCTATCAATATATCAAAGAATCCGATTTTACATTCTAGAACCAAGCATTTTGAGCTTAAGTATCATTTCTTGAGGGAAAAGGTTCAGAATAAAGAGATTGCACTGGAGCATGTGTCCAGTAAGGAGCAGTTAGCAGACATATTCACCAAGCCTCTCCCAAAGACAACATTTGTGCATTTGAGAGGTGAATTAGGGGTCTTGCCCCTTTAGGTGGTGAACTAAAAGTGATTATTCCACATCAATCAGGTATTGAAAGACAAATCTTTGGTTGATTGGTGTGTTTATGGATGCTACTCCTCAGGGGGAGCAACATGATGGAACAGTGATGATTGTACCTCCACTTTGGCATTGCTATCAAAGGGGGAGAAGAAGTGAAGTAAAAAGATATCTGCAGCAAATGGGGAGAAGATGGGAAGCAGAGAAGATATCTTTTGTATATTGCCATCAATGCCAAAGGGGGAGATTGTTGGCATTATGTGAACCGACATGAGCCTTATGTGAACCAGCATGAAGACATAATGATATTGTATGTTGTCATTGATGTCAATATGAGACATAGTGTGAACTGACACATGTGATAAGTGAAGAAAGAGGAACCGGTATATGCCAAAGTGAAGCGGCATATTTGTTCAAGGTGAACTGGCATGTAGTTATGGGAACCGGCACATGGAAGCACTGTATGACTACCGGTTGGTAGGAAGCTTCCACTTCAGGGTTTCCGATTAGAGTACCTCAAGTCTATGTGACTCAATCGGTGATCTTTGTGTGATAAGTTAGCAGTATGATGGAGGACAAATTGTGTTGCCATGTAAGCTTTGTGTGTGTGAAGGATCTTGCATGAAGATGACTATTCCTATCTACCTCGGGAATGTGCGAAGTCTATCAAATGGTGATAACGCGTGATGGGTTATTAGCCGCCATCAAAACGGTGGATAATGGATGATGGAGAATGTCTTGATATCGATTCAAGACTAGTGCATTTAATGCAGTATGATTCAACGGTCAAGATCAAACCGTTTGAATTGCTCAACCTAACAGGTTTAGGGTTTAGGGTTTTTGCTACCGACCTGTATGTTTCCTATAAGTTCGATGTTGGGTTTCTGTCTGAGGTTGTTGGAAAAAGTTGTGAGTGTGTATCCAAGGAAAGTGATACGTGATTCTTGCCAGACCAAAGGAGAGAAGACATACCTACAAAGTGAATATGCAGAAGGAAAAGAGGAGCCTAAATGGATCTACATTAGCATTAAGTGATGTTAACAGATCATTGTAATACTTGTTGATCTCTAACCACTTCAATAGTTGTAAAATCCTCTAACAGGGTAGCCTTAACTGGCTTGATTCAAAATCCCTTAAATTGGGTGGTCTTAACCAGCTTGTTTCAAATCCCTTAACTAGGTAACTTGAGGCTAATGAGTTCTGAGAAGCTAGAGAAGCTTAGGAGATCCTTTCAGCTATTGAGTTCTTAAAATCCTCTAACAAGGTGACCCTATCGGGTTTAACCCTTAACTGGGTGATCCTTAATAGGATCGGTTCCTACCAGAACCTATTGTAATGTCCTTAACCAGATAAGGCTCCTAATAGAGAAGACTTCTAAAGAGTTCAAAAAGCAGCTTGTGGGTATTCATCCCCACTGTGGTTTTTCCCAGTTGGGTTTCCAAGTGAAAAATATGTGTGTCATGTGTAATGTTCTTGTCTTGTGATGCTCTGTTTTATTTGTTAAGCACATGAAGGTTCTATGTTTTATGACTGTCTATAAAACATATTGAACTCACTGTTGTGAAGATCCGATGGTTAAGTTTTCTAGTTTATGCATGAGAATATAATGATACTGTGGTATTGAGCTAAGAGAAAAGCTTATTGAGTGACTAGTTCATGACTGATTGAGCTATACTCGATGTTACTGGCTACACTCTGTTTTACTGGTGTCCCTATTTATCAGTCATTTGGAGTATTTGTTGTCAAACCAATTTTGGACTGTATTTGTGTTTGTATTGATTCACCCCCCCCCTCTCAGTACTGGTTTGGTACTAGTGGTTCATCATTGAGTTATCAAAAAGACTTTAATAATGTTTTGTTAGCTAAACAAATTTGGAGGTCTTTTGGTGACATAAAGGACTAGAACTTGGTTTGGTTTAGTAAGTATCTTCAGGATGTTCGAAATATAGCCTCCTTCTTTCAATCCAACCACATCCCTAAGGGTTTGGCTATTTGGAATAGCATCCTCAAGGCTAAACATGTTGTTGCTACCAGTGTTGGGTGGGTTCTTGGCAAAGGTAACAATATCAGGTTTTGGGAAGATGTTTGGCTGTTTGATAGACCCCTATGCTATGATGATAATTTGGTGCGTTTTATGGAGATTTGTAAAGAAATATTTGGATCTCTAGTTAGTCATTATTGGCAGCAATCTTCTTGGGTTAGGCTAGAGGATATTGATGTTGTCTTCTCTCCTCTCCAACAAGCTTTGCTGTCCTTTTTTGTGGATCAGGATCATGATGATTTTTTTACTTGGAAGATGACTTCAAATGGTTCATTCTTGGTTGCTTCTACCATCAAGGTTATGAGTCCTCCCATTCCACATCCTCCTATGTGGGCAAAAGTCTGGTATAAGATTCTTATTCCAAAAATCAACATCTTTTTTTGGCTGCTTCTTCAAAATAAAATCCTTACTCTAGATAACCTTATGAGGAGAGGTTTTCAATTACCGAATAGGTGTTTTTTGTGCCTTAATGATAGTGAATTTTTTTCACATCTTTCTCTCTATTGTCCTTTTACCTATGATATCTGGAGTAGAATCCTTAATCTCTGGAGTATTGATTGGGTCTTTCCTGAGAAGGTGGAAGAATTTTTTACTCAATGGAATTGCCCCTATTCTAATCCCATTTTGAAAAATCTTTGGTCTTTGTTATTGCCTTTTGTGTCTTGGCATGTTTGGAAAGAAAGAAATAATTATATATTTAGAATTGTGACTTGTTCTTCTGAGATTATTTTTGAGAAAATTTGCAAAGCTGCTAGAGAGAACTTGAACCTATCTATTGGTGATGTTGGGCCTATTTCTTCTTCCTATTTCAAGGAGGAGGATAAGATTGTTGCTAGGAAATGGGTGCTTCAAGTTGACATAAGTAACTACAAAGCTAAAAAGAGTAGGGATGGTATTGTCTAGTACTTCCCTCTGGAAGAATGGATGAAAATTAAATTTGATGGTGCTGCTAAGGGGAACCCTGGTAGGGCAAGATGTGGGGGTGTTATAAGAGATTCTAATGGGATTTGTGTGGCTGATATTGGTTCTCCTTTGGTGATTCAATCCAATCACATAGCGGAGGCCATGAGAGTTTTGGAAATCCTTAAAGTTTCTAAACAATTAAAAATTAATAAAGTTTGGATTGAAAGGGACTCATTAAATATTACTAGATGTCTCAAAAGAGTGGCCAAGCCCTCTTGGAATATTAAGAATATCATTCTTAATTCCCTTAATATTATTGATGACTTTTAGGATTGTATTATAACTCATATTTTTAGAGAAGCCAGCAGGTGTGCGGACTTCATTGCTAACTTTGGAGTTAGCTCTATTGCCTCTTTTTCATGGAAAAATGAAGGTTCATTACCTTTTGAGGTGAAGGGGAACTTATTTTTGGATCAAATTAATGGTATCAATTCCTCCTTATCTAATAATGATTACACCTAACGAGAGGATACAAAAGAGGATGACCTAGGATATAGAAGATTATGCTACTTGGACTGTGGGGGAAAAAAGTATGATGTTAGAGATTTTAAAGAATAATGGTGAGGCAATTGAATTTTTAAAGAGTAGATATGATTAGAAGAATAATGAGATCAACTAGAAGATGATGCAAATTGAGGAAGGTATGAATAAAATAATGGAGAATAGTGCTTCTATGATGAAAGTTTCTGTAGCCAATGTGAATGCTCTGGTTTCCAAGCTGGAGATAATTCATAAAGAGAAGAATGTTGTGGATCTAGAAAATGAAGCTGGGGCCTCGCCTCAAAGATGACTCCTCGCACTACTAGAAGAACAAGACAAAGCACTAAATTGGTGGAAGAGTCTCTTCCACAGGATCTGTTGGACCTTATGGAAGCTGCCAAGGCTATGTTGCTGCTTGAGAAGGAGGTTGTTGGTATTTTGGTTATGTTGATATGGTTTTGTCATTGATATCAACACCTATTAACACTTATCTACTCTAGCACTTTGGAGAGTTGGTTATGTTCACCAGCAAGCAAGTGACTTTATGCACAGTCACTGGTATCTGGTACACCGACAGGATATATTGTTCACTGAGACTTGGAACGACACGAAAAACACTTGGTTATGTTGAAGACATCGTTTGCACACTTTGTCTTGGAGATTTTTTCATTGGTATATTCGTGTTTTGCATATTTATTGTTATAAGCAAATAGGTCCAGGTTATGCACCGACAGGATTTCTTTTCCAGATCAGTACGACATGCTTTGGAGATGATTTATTATTGTTATAAATGCATTAAGCCAACATGTTGAATCAGTTATTGCATCGGTTATTGATTTACTTGTAAATTGTTTTTATTGTAATATCTTTTAGAGCCGACCTACTAAAATTGGTCTTAGGTTATGGTATAAATGTAAGATCTTATTTGTAAGATCAAATGTGAAATACCAAGGAAGGAATAATTTGGTATATGCGAGAATAAGCAGAGCTACACACACAGACATCATTTGAAGGTTGAAGGAAGGTTTTTGTAAAGGCATATCAGAACTACACCGGTACTAAATCCAGCATAGAAAGATGTTATTTTGAGAAGTACATCCTTATTGGATTTAACCATCAAATTGTAGTCAATGTGACTCTTATTTTGTGATTGAGCAATGTGTTGGTGCCCAAAACCACAGATTGGAAAACCCAAAGACTTGCCAACTCCTTAAGAAATCCAATCAGCCTTGGCCAATGAACAGGGATGGTCGAAGACCAAATCCCTCTGCACTTCAGGCTCCACAAGACCTAGGCAGGTGTACCATTCCCTCTCAAGCACAAAAGAGTTATTTAAATGTGGATTTAAGCCTCTAAGCAAGTTTACACAACTAGAAAATTAGTGTTTTGCAACTATGCTATATCATGTGCTTTAGCTAAATACTTTGAAAATTGAAAACCAAATATGAATAAAAGTGTATGTTAAAGATATTGTATATTGAAAATGAAATACTTTCAGGACTTGAATGAAATCTGCAAGGATTAGTTCAAATAGGATATGGAAGAGTGTTTCTCTGTAAGGACCTTATGCATACAAATCAAAATCTCAGAAATAAATGACAGACCAGTGCCTCTATCCAGGAACATGCACGATACTTTGTGGACAAATAATTCGATTAAACTTTTCAGATAGTTTCTAGGCAACTTGTAACACAAGACTATCAATACAGAGGTTCCATTAAGTGCTATAAGAACATGAAGAAGCAAATCTTATATTCAATTATAACAACTTGTGGTGGCACACTGTATTAAACCCTTTATCAGATTTATCAAGAGGACAAAATGAAATTCATCAACCGAAAAGTATAGACGAATTTTGGAATTGAAACAATGAATCTTGTATATTAATTTCTGGAGAGTGAATGCATACAATAGCTACACTTATAGATACTCCATTACACAGTGATTGCTCAAAATGATACTTCCATTCCTACAGACATCTCCAATACAGACATCCCATAGCCGCTATTGGCAGCCTGACAGATTGTGAATTTTTCTCTCCTTTTTCTTAATTGAAAAAGACTCCCTATAAATACCCGATCCAAAAGACATATGTGAAAGGACACACCCTTTGGCATACAGGAGGGAGTTACAGACAGTTGTTTTTCCAAAGGACACACCCTTTGGTTTACAGAGATAATTAAATTTGAATCCCTAAAATACACACTAAATAAAGCTTTAATAATATATCCTTTATCCTCCGCTTTGATAATACTTCCCATAAATATTCAATATCTCTTGCACATAAAATAAACCAATCAAATCCCTTATTAATTAAATATTAAATATATTCCACTTTAGATTAGGCAATAATCATTTTACCCTATGTAAAATACTTATTTACTATAATTCACTTAAATCAAAGTATTAAACACTTGTAAATATTTATTCCAATAATAGTTTTTATTAAATAACATAAGGTAAAAGATTTTGTATAGTAAGTAAAAGAAAATACTTCCCTTCCGATAATGTTACAATACTTTCTCACCTTTTGGTAATCTTTAATTTGGGTCAGAAATATTATATCATATGAATTACCCTTTGCAAATACCAATCAAACATTAAATGACTCACCCTAATGAATATGTTCAAATTATTTATCTAGGGTGAAAATAATATTAAGAGAATATAAGATGACATAGTAATATATCAAACCTTATTTAGATCATCCAATACCACATATATTTTCCCTTTTGATAAAAAATATTACAATTATAATTTCTTAAAAGGAAAAAAGAAAATACTACTTGCATAAGTATATCAAGATGCTATAAATAAGATTTATTTTCAAAATGCCTTTCGCAAGTAATAATTAGAAATATTATATCATAAAAAAAATGTCAAAATGTACTCCCTTTTAATGTCTGCCCAAGAATTTTAGCTTTCGGCACATAAAACAACATTTTAATAAATATTTATCCTTTAATTAATCTCTTAATAAATAAAATTCACCCTAAAGTATTTAATTTAGTGATTAAGGGCAAAAATAATTTACAAGAGAGTAAAAAAGGTAATAATAATATCAAAATTCAATTTTCTTCATTATTACATTTCACACCTTTTAACATATTTTTCAAAATAAGATCCATTTATATGAAATAACATTTTACCCTTATATATATTTTACCAATGTTTTAGGGTAAAATTAATTTATTTAAATCACATATTTCAAAATGTATTTCCACATTTTAAGATTACTATAAATTAAAATCTTGTGGAAATATTTGCAAATTATTATCCATAGTAATTTAACCTAATAAACATTTTCAAGTAATACAATAAAGCAATTGGTAAAAGGGGAGGGTAGGTATGGGTAGTTAGGAAGGTCGGGTTGAGAGGTTGAGTGTTCAACTCCCTCTCCCTGCCCTTTGGAAAAAATATTCTTGGGTAAGCAGACCATCCTTGAAATTCTCAGTAAATACGTTCCAATTAAGATGTATTATCTCTTTCAATTATCGAGTCCCACTTTATTTTTCATCAGCATAGCTATGTCTCAAAGGATGCATTGTTTTGAAACTTTCCTCTCCTGTTACAAAATCTGCTGGCCATTTTTGGACATATCTGGGCAATTTTGAGGTTGTTGGTGCCTCATAAACATGTAAATCTGTAATAAACCCAAAATGAGAATGTATCCTACTTTCAAATGAAACATTAGGGTTGTGAGAGCGCACCTGGCATGATTTAAATTTGTGAAATATACACATACCTGGAGTTAATTGTCTGACGTGTGAATCAAAATCGGGTGGCCCAAGGCCCCCACAAATCAACATTTGCTCTTTCCTCTATCAAATACCTAATTTTGGTTATGTAACAATATGTCCTTCTTGAAAATATTAACATTTGCTTCACCATTCTTAAATATATTGTTCTTTTTCGTTTGGACTGGAATATGATACACATAGTTTCCTTCAAACTCCTTTATCCACCTTAATTGAGATAAATTATATCTCAATAATATTTTACCCTTACTCTGAAACCCTATTACTTCATTGTATCCCTTCTCTTTTAGGCAATTTAGGAAACCAACCTTGTCATCCCATGAGGAATTTACTTGCCAATGGTAATGAAAACTTTCAGTTTTATAAACTTGATTACCTTTTTCACCAAGCATAACATTTTTTGGAAGATAAATATTTGGTAAATTTCCTTTGCAACTTTGCTCTTTGGAAATATTTATGTCTCCCAACATAATGTCCAGATTTAATTCCACACAACCTTTATTGTAGTATTCTAAAAAATTTATGCCTTTCAGATTGTGTTCCATTATTTTTACTATCTCCTTATTTTGGAAAAATATTTCACTTTTCTCAAATAATAGATTAGGGCACTCATCACATATGACTTTACTATAATGTAAATTTGATACAAATTTTATACCATCTTTAAACATATTTTCTTTTTCCTCGTGTTTTGGAAATAACTTATCCTTTTCACATAAAAACTTAGGGCATGTATCATTCTTGGCAATATTTGGCAAAAATACTATTTCTTTTTCCCCTAAAACTTTATCATATAATATTTCTTCAACATCATCATTTGGTATATTTTTTATTATGTCCTCTTCAAGCAAACAATTTGAAAACATAGAATATATATGCATAACCTCACGAAAACCCTTTTCTATTTTATTGCACAAAAAATCATCTGACAAATCATAATGCATACCTTCATAAAATTTTTCTTGAGAGTTATCATCATATGCTTCACACACTTCATCTTCAATAACAATGTCTTTGCAAATGTCCTTCATTGAAGTATCATCTTGTGCATGAACTTGAATGTGTCCAAATTCATTAATTTTCTCTTTTTGAAAAAAAATTGGACCATTTTTCTGAATGTCCCTTTCATATTCCTTCTCTAATAAATAAGAGATTTCCTTTGTACTAAGAAATGTTTCTTCCTCTTCCTTACATTCAGCTACACACATGCCCTCTTCCTTTTTTAAACCTATATTTTCTACCTCATGTGGGGTCCAAATAATACCATGTTTTTATAAAGATTTAAATATACTCTTTAATTCAGGATCATGAGATATCCCTAATTCATCCATTTTATTTGAAAATGAAGGCATGCTATCTACGGGTATTTTTACATAAATGTTTATCATCCTGATGAGCAATCCCGCTATTGATTCACCCTCGTATCTTTCTAAATCAAAGAAGGCATCCAAAGGGGATATGCATGATTCTTCTTCCATATTGTAAATCTATTCCTCGTCCTCTTTATAGAAAATGTCATCTTCTTTATCATCTGCAACATGAAACTCATATAAGAACCATTGCTCAAATTCCCTCATTGATGAAATACTCTGTGTAGGTAATGATTCATAAGCTTCTCTGGCATAACCCCATAATGTCGTGATGAAGAACTTCATCACTAGATCCTCTGCATCGATTTCATAATCTTTTACAAATGTGTAAAATGTATTTAAATGATCAATCGTTGATTCATCCCATTCTCCATGAAACTTTGGTACTAGTGGTGAAAGTTTAGGGAGTATGCACTTAGTAGGGACAGATTGAAATCCTTTGAGATCCAATGGCCTGATGCCATCTAGAATAAATGGTTTTCTTTGAAATGGTTGTCCATTTTGATACATCCTGAACTAATTTCAACTAAAAACAAATTTCATTTCCTTTTGGATTGTCTCTCTTAGCAGAGTTACTTACTGAAATATTTTGTTGAATAGAGTCGCCACCTCAAATTTGAGCAAAAACTTGTTCGTAACATATCTGATCTTCTAGGATCTCTCCTCTAGTAGAGTTTGATACAACACATCAAAAACTCTGAATAGTCCTTCTATGACCACTCCCCACCAGAGTCGCCAATCTATTGTTGCCCAAAACCACAGATTGGAAAACCAAAAGACTTGCCAACTCCTTAGGAAATCCAATCAGCCTTGGCCAATGAATAGGGATAGTCGAAGACCAAATCCCTCTACACTTTAGGCTCCACAAGACCTAGGTGGGTGTACCCTTCCCTCTCAAGCACAAAATATTTATTTAAATGTGGATTTAAGCCTCTAAGCAAGTTTACAGAACTAGCAAATTAGTGTTCTGCAACTATGCTATATCATGTGCTTTAGCTGAATACTTTGAAAACTGAAAACTAAATATGAATAAAAGTGTATGTTAAAGATATTGTATATTGAAAATGAAATACTTTCAGGACTTGAATGAAATTTTCAAGGATTAGTTCAAATAGGATATGGAAGAATGTTTCTCTGTAAGGACCTTATGCATACAAATCAAAATCTCAGAAATAAATGACAGACTAGTGCAACTTGTAACACAAGACTATCAATATAGAGGTTCCACTAAGTGCTATAAGAACATGAAGAAGAAAATCTTATATTCAATTATAACAACTTGTGGTGGCACAATGTATTAAACCCTTTATCAGATTTATCAAGAGGACAAAATGAAATTCATCAACACAAAACTATACACAAATTCTGGAATTGAAATAGCGAATCTTGTATATTAATTTATGGAGAGTGAATGCATACAATAGCTACACTTATACATACTCGATTATACAGTGATTGCTCAAAATGATACTTCCATTCCTATAGACTTCTCCAATACAGACATCCCATAGCCCCTACTAGCAGCCTGACAAATTGTGAATTTTTCTCTCCTTTTTCTTAATTGAAAAAGACTCCCTATAAATACCTAATCCAAAAGACATATGTGAAAGGAAACACCCTTTGGCATATAGGAGGGAGTTACAGACAGTTGTTTTTCCAAAGGACACACCCTTTGGTTTACAGAGATAATTACATTTGAATCCCTAAAATACACACCAAATAAAGCTTTAATAATATATCCTTTATCCTCCACTTTGATAATACTTCCCGTAAATATTCAATATCTCCTGCACATAAAATAAACCAATCAAATCCATTATTAGTTACAGATTAAATATATTCCACTTTAGATTAGGCAATAATCATTTTACCCTATGTAAAATACTTATTTACAATAATTCACTTAAATCAAAGTATTAAACACTTGTAAATATTTATTCCAATAATAGTTTTTATTAAATAACATAAGGTAAAAGATTTTGTATAGTAAGTAAAAGAAAATACTTCCCTTCCAATAATGTTACAATACTTTGTCACCTTTTGGTAATCTTTAATTTGGGTCGGAAATATTATATCATATGAAGTAACCTTTGCAAAAACCAATCAAGCATTAAATGATTCACCCTAATGAATATGTTCAAATTATTTATCTAGGGTAAAAATAATATTAAGAGAATATAAGATGACATAGTAATATATTAAACCCTATTTAGGTCATCCAATACCACATATATTTTCCCTTTTGATAAAAAATATTACAATTATAATTTCTTAAAAGGCAAAAAGAAAATACTACTTGCATAAGTATATCAAGATGCTATAAATAAGATTTATTTTCAAAATGCCTTTCGCAAGTAATAATTAGAAATATTATATCACAAAAAAAATGTCAAAATGTACTCCCTTTTAATGTCTGCCCAAGAATTTTAGCTTTCGGCACATAAAACAACATTGTAATAAATATTTATCCTTTAATTAATCTCTTAATAAATAAAATTCACCCTAAAGTATTTAATTTAGTGATTAAGGGCAAAAATAATTTACAAGAGAGTAAAAAAGGTAATAACAATATCAAAATTCAATTTTCTTCATTATTACATTTCACACCTTTCAACATATCTTTCAAAATAAGATCCATTTATATGAAATGACATTTTACCCTAATATATATTTTACCAATGTTTTAGGGTAAAAATAATTTATTTAAATCACATATTTTAAAATGTATTTCCACATTTCAAGATTACTTTAATAAATTAAAATCTTGTGGAAATATTTGCAAATTATTATCCATAGTAATTTACCCTAATAAACATTTTCAAGTAATATAATAAAGCAATTGGTAAAAGGGGAGGGTAGGTATGGGTAGTTAGGAAGGTCGAGTTGAGAGGTTGAGTGTTCAACTCCCTCTCCCTACCCTTTGGAAAAAATATTCTTGGGTAAGCAGACCATCCTTGAAATTCTCAGTAAATACGTTCCAATTGTGATGTATTATCTCTTTCAACTATCGAGTCCCACTTGATTTATTATCTCTTTCAATTATCGAGTCCCACTTGATTTTTCACGTAACATAATAATATAATAATATCTGAAATGTAAACCAAAATGAGAATGTATCCTACTTTCAAATGAAACATTAGGGTTGTGAGAGTGCACCTGGCATAATTTGAATTTGTGAAATAGACACATACCTCGAGTTAATTGCCTGACGTGTGAATCAAACTCAGGTGGCCCAAGGCCCCCACAAATCAACATTTGCTCTTTCCTGTATCAAATACCTGATTTTGGTTATGTAACAATATGTCCTTCTTGAAAATATTAACATTTCCTTCGCCATTCTTAAATATATTGTTCTTTTTCATTTGGACTGGAATATGATACACATAGTTTCCTTCGCACTCCTTTATCCACCTTAATTGAGATAAATTATTTCTCAATAATACATTACCCTTACTTTGAAACCCTATTACTTCATTGTACCCCTTCTCTTTTAGGTAATTTTGGAAATCAACCTTGTCATCCCATGAGGAATTTACTTGCCAATGGTAATGAAAACTTTCAATTTTATAAACTTGATTACCTTTTTCACCAAGCATAACATTTTTTGGAAGATAAATATTTGGTAAATTTCCTTTGCAACTTTGCTCTTTGAAAATATTTATGCCTCCCAACATAATGTCCAGATTTAATTCCACACAACCTTTATTGCAGTATTCTAAAAAAATTATCCCTTTCAGATTGTGTTCCATTATTTTTACCATCTCCTTATTTTGGAAAAATATTTCACTTTTCTCAAATAATAGATTAGGGCACTCATCACATATGACTTTACTATAATGTAAATTTGATACAAGTTTTATACCATCTTTAAACATATTTTCTTTTTCCTCATGTTTTGGAAATAACTTATCCTTTTCACATAAAAACTTAGGGCATGTATAGTTCTTGCCAATATTTGGCAAAAGTACTATTTCTTTTTCCCCTAAAACTTTATCATATAATATTTCTGCAACATCATCATTTGGTATATTTTTTCTTATGTCCTCTTCAAGCAATGATTTTGAAAACATAGAATATATATGCATAACCTCATGAAAACCCTTTTCTATTTTATTGCACAAAAAATCATCTGACAAATCACAATGCATACCTTCATGAAATTTTTCTTGAGAGTTATCATCATATGCTTCACACACTTCATCTTCAATAACAATGTCTTTACAAATGTCCTTCATTGAAGTATCATACTGTGCATGAACTTGAATGTGTCCAAATTCATTAATTTGCTCTTTTTGAAAAAAATTTGGACCATTTTCTTGAATGTCCCTTTCATATTCCTTCTCTAATAAATAAAAGATTTCCTCTGTACTAAGCAATGTTTCTTCCTCTTTCTTACATTCAGCTACACACATGCCCTCTTCCTTTTTTGAACCTTTAATTTCTACCTCATGTGGGGTCCAAATAATACCATGTCTTTCTAAAGATTTAAATATATGCTTTAATTCAGGATCATGAGATATCCCTAATTCATCCATTTTATTTGAAAATGAAGGCATGCTATCTATGGGTATTTTTACATAAATGTTTATCATCCTGATGAGCAATCCCGCTATAGATTCACCCTCGCATCTTTCTAAATCAAAGAAGGCATCCAAAGGGGATATTCATGATTCTTCTTCCATATTGCAAATATGTTCCTTGTCCTCTTTATAGCAAATGTCATCTTCTTTATCATCTGCAACATGAAACTCATATAAGAACCATTGCTCAAATTCCCTCATTGATGAAATACTCTATGTAGGTAATGATTCATAAGCTTCTCTGGCATAACCCCATAATGTCCTGATGAAGAGCTTCATCACTAGATCCTTTGCATCAATTTCATAATCTTTTACAAATATGTAAAATGTATTTAAATGATCAATCGTTGATTCATCCCATTCTCCATGAAACTTTGGTACTAGTGGTGAAAGTTTAGGGAGTATGCACTTAGTAGGGACACATTGAAATCCTCTGAGTTCCAATGGCCTGATGCCATCTGGACTAAATGGGTTTCTTTGAAATGGTTGTCCATTTTGATACATCCTGAACTAATTTCAACTAAAAGCAAATTTCATTTCCTTCTGGATTGTCTCCCTTAGTAGAGTCACTTACTGAAATAATTTGTTGAATAGAATTGCCACCTCAAATTTGAGGAAAAACTTGTTCCTAACTTATCTGATCTTCTGGGATCTCTCCTCCAATAGAGTTTGATACAACACACTAGAAACTCTGAATAGTCCTTCTATGACCACTCCCCAGCAGAGTTGCCAATCTATTGGTGCCCAAAACCACAGATTGGAAAACCCAAAGACTTGCCAACTCCTTAGGAAATCCAATCAGCCTTGGCCAACGAACAGGGATGGTCAAAGACCAAATCCCTCTGCACTTCAGGCTCCACAAGACCTAGGTGGGTGTACCCTTCCCTCTCAAGCACAAAAGAGTTATTTAAATGTGGATTTAAGCCTCTAAGCAAGTTTACACAACTGGCAAATTAGTGTTATGCAACTATGCTATATCATGTGCTTTAGATGAATACTTTGAAAACTGAAAAACTAAATATGAATAAAAGTGTATGTTAAAGATATTGTATATTGAAAATGAAATTCTTTCAGAACTTGAATGAAATCTGCAAGGATTAGTTCAAATAGGATATGGAAGAATGTTTCTCTGTAAGGATCTTATGCATACAAATCAAAATGTCAGAAATAAATGACAGACCAATGCAACTTGTAACACAAGACTATCAATACAGAGGTTCCATTAAGTGCTATAAGAACATGAAGAAGCATATCTTATATTCAATTATAACAACTTGTGGTGGCATACTATATTAAACCCTTTATCAGATTTATCAAGAGGACAAAATGAAATTCATCAACACAAAAGTATACACAAATTCTGGAATTGAAATAACAAATCTTGTATATTAATTTCTGGAGAGTGAATGCATACAATAGCTACACTTACAGATACTCCATTACACAGTGATTGCTCAAAATGATACTTCCATTCCTACAAACTTCTCCAATACAGACATCCCACAGCCCCTACTGGCAGCCTGACAGATTGTGACTTTTTCTCTCATTTTTCTTAATTGAAAAAGGTTCCCCTCCTTTTTCTTAATTGAAAAAGACTCCCTGTAAATACTCAATCCAAAAGACATATGTGAAAGGACACACCCTTTGGCATACAGGAGGGAGTTACAGACAATTGTTTTTCCAAAGGACACACCCTTTGGTTTACAGAGATAATTACATTTGAATCCCTAAAATACACACTAAATAAAGCTTTAATAATATATCCTTTATCCTCTGCTTTGATAATACTTCCCGTAAATATTCAATATCTCCTACACATAAAATAAACCAATCAAATCCCTTATTAATTAAAGATTAAATATATTCCACTTTAGATTAGGCAATAATCATTTTACCCTATGTAAAATACTTATTTACAATAATTCACTTAAATCAAAGTATTAAACACTTGTAAATATTTATTCCAATAATAGTTTTTATTAAATAACATAAGGTAAGAGATTTTCTATAGTAAGCAAAAGAAAATACTTCCCTTCCAATAATGTTACAATACTTTCTCACCTTTTGGTAATCTTTAATTTGGGTTGGAAATATTATATCATATGAAGTAACCTTTGCAAAAACCAATCAAGCATTAAATGCCTCACCCTAATGAATATGTTCAAATTATTTATCTAGGGTGAAAATATTATTAAGAGAATATAAGATGACATAGTAATATATCAAACCCTATTTAGGTCATCCAATACCACATATATTTTCCCTTTTGATAAAAAATATTACAATTATAATTTCTTAAAAGGCAAAAAGAAAATACTACTTGCATAAGTATATCAAGATGCTATAAATAAGATTTATTTTCAAAATGCCTTTCACAAGTAATAATTAGAAATATTATATCACAAAAAAATGTCAAAATGTAATCTTGGATGAAGAATACTCCCTTTTAATGTCTGCCCAAGAATTTTAGCTTTCAACACATAAAACAACATTGTAATAAATATTTATCCTTTAATTAATCTCTTAATAAATAAAATTCACCCTAAAGTATTTAATTTAGTGATTAAGGGCAAAAATAATTTACAAGAGAGTAAAAAAGGTAATAACAATATCAAAATTCAATTTTCTTCATTATTACATTTCACGCCTTTTAACATATTTTTCAAAATAAGATCCATTTATATGTGTAGATACCTAAAATTGTCCAGTCTAATTAAATAAATATTTTATTTATTTAATTATCTAAGCTTAATTCTTCTATTAATTAAATAAATCTTTATTTATTTAATTAATTCATTTATCCTCTTCTAACCTTATTTCTCATTTAAATATATACATTTATTTATTTAAATTATCCTTTTCCTAAATTAAATAAATATCTTATTTATTTAATTGATCTCACTCCTTCTATTAATTAAATAAATCTTTATTTATTTAATTAATTCATTAACCTTTTCTACCCATGACACATGTCATTCATCTCTTAATTCATACACTACCTACCCCTTTCATTATTTTATTATTTTCTCTACCTACCCTCTAATCATAGCCGACCTCCTTTTACACCTCTCAATCTTATCCCTCCATTTCATATAGTGTCTTCTATATAAGGAGATGATTCCTTCATTATCAAATGGCATGGAAATTTTGCACCAAATGTTTTTGCAGGTTAAAGAAAGTATCAGGAACTCTCAATCCAAAATTCAGATTTTTTGGAGCACATTTTCATTTTCTATGAATTTTTTATGATTTTTCATAAAATATTAATTTTGAGAGAAAATGAGAGAATTTTTTAGATTTTATTAAATTTTTGGAAATCTCTCATAATTATACATAGGATCTATTCTTTGTGATTTTAATTTTGATGCAAAATATTTCCCTAAAAATCAGATCTTTAAAAATTAAGGTTTTTCCTTATTTTGATTAGATCTCACAAACCACTTTGAATTTTTGCATAAAAGTTTTTGCACAGGTCAAAAAAATCATTAGAAGGATTCAAAAAAAAATTTAGATTTTTTAGATCAATTTTTCAATTTATATGATTTTTTTATGATTTTTCATAAAAAATTAATTTTGAGAGGAAATTAGCAAATTTTTTGGATTTTCTTACATTTTTGGAAATATCATAGAATTATACATAGGATCTGTTCTTTGTAATTTTAAATTTGATACAAAATCATTCCTCAAAAATCAGATCTTTGAAAATTAGGGTTTTAAATTATTTTACTCATATCTCACAAACTGCTTGGATTTGTTGCAGAAGTTTTTTTATGTAGGTTTGGAAGACCATCAAGACTCTCCAGTAAAAATTTCAGATTTTTTGGATTGATTTTGCATTTTATATGATTTTTTTATGATTTTTCATAAAAAATTAATTTTTGAAGCAAATTAGCAAATTTTTTGGATTTTCTTACATTTCTGGAAATCTCTTAAAATTTTATAGGTGGTATTTTTTATGATGAATCAAATATTTTAATTGGTCAACAAAATGCATTGTTGAAGGCCCCTATTTCACAAAGTCTTTTGGATCTAAAATTTACCTAACTTGTGTGCTTGCAGGAAGGGGTGATTATTTCAAACAATCCAAACTACTAATAAATCTTTGTTGTAGGTCCTTGGCAAGGGTTTTTGGATTTTTATTGTGTGCCTTATTTTCATAGACTAGCAAACACTTCAATTGGTGCACTAAAATTGAATCATTGTCTTTTGTGTCTTGAGCAATAGGCTCTTTTTGTTTAATCTTTAGAGGGCCTGTCTTCCCATGTGGTCATTAAGACTCCTAGTGAGAAGAGAACGACCCAAGTGGTAGCAAGGAAAACCCACCTTTTTTGAACCACTATAAACAACTGTATTCATGGTGAAAACTGTGGATAACATGTGTTGATTAGTTCATACCGACACTATGCCTCCTCATAAACCCATTTGATCAAATTTATTTGATCAGTTGTAGGGCATAACCCCTACCGGTTGGGAGCCTTCTGTATTTACAGAGCTGAAAGTGTCACATGTATGGCCACACAAGTGGATGCCCTTACTAGCACCCTTTTGTTTTAGAAGCCAAAATCCTTCTAGTTGTTGAGGTAGGAGGTCAGACCTCTGGTAGCGGCCCACACATACGGTTCTTAGTAGAGATACGAAGTTTTCCACAGGGAGTTTTTGTGGGGACTAATGCTTGGCTGACCCGAGAGGTGAGTGCCGAGGGTGGAGCCAGTGAGGTCAAGCATCTAAGTATCCACTCTGAATAGTGTAGCCTCAGGGGTAAAACCTCATGTGGGATCAACAACTATTGTCTTGGCCAGCCATAAGAATTGTGCTTGACTTATTTTAAACATTCAAAACATTCAAGACCAAACAACAAAACATTGTGTCTTTTGTGTCTTCAAGTGTATGCAAAACATTTTTACATCAAACAACACACTTTTCTTGGAGTCATTCTGAGTCTAAACACTTGCAAACATTGAGTCCTCATCAACATTGTGTCCTCTTGTCATGAAAAATAGTCAAACATTCAGATTTGGTCACAACTAACAACTTCACAAATTGGAAAAATTTTACAGTCCAACAAACAAGAGCAATCAGTTTCGGAATTCTTGAGCTTCCTAGGTTGTTTCTTCAGGTTTTCATCTAGCATTCAACTTGCCTTTGGGTCTCACAAAGTCCATCATTGCTTTACATCTTGCATTAAATTTACATTTGTCTAAACTTGAGTCAAAAGGTCACTTGCTTGTCCTCATCATACTTTGTCAACACACTACATACAACAACATTTTTCTAAGTGGTCCCTCATCAAGGTCTATCACCTTTGGGTCTCATTTGGTCTTCTTAGAGTCAAGGTCAACTTACCTCATCAAGAGAAACTATCCTCTCTTTGGAAGTCACACCTACTCTACTACATACATACTTGGTCTTACACATTGGACATTGCAAGTACACCTCAGATTCATTTACATTCCATCCAACTCTTGGTCTTCCATACTTTTTCCATTTTCATCTAGTCTCACACATCTCGTTCAATACCTAGTTCATGGTTGAAACCCGTCTTCAAAGATCTAGGAGAGAAACTAAAGAGGCTCAAGAGTCTACAAACATGAGTTCCTATGAGTATGACAATGATAACTTTTTCAATTCTGATCATACTACATTACCTGACATGGATGCCTATAGAAACATTCCAAATGTTGAGAACATGGACACTACAAACAACAATGATACACACAATGATGATATGGACAACTTTTCAGTACATTCAGCAGATGTGGAAGAATCCATTATGGATCCCCATTTCAATCGATTGGTTGAGGAAATAATGAGGAGAGATAGACAATACTTTCTACAAGTGATGGCACAAAGTGGAGCCAAGATACCTCATGATTTTGACATGTCTCAAATAATGGAAAATTGACCTTTGCAACAACCTCACTCCAACATGGATCAAAGGAGGCCTAATAGTGGAGGCAATAGAGGACCACATCTTGTACCTGAATCACCATCATCTTTGTTTCAAAAACTAGAGGTCCCACATACACATGGTCAAGCATATGATACTCACCTTCGCAGACCATTATGGGAGTCTTATGCAGAGAAATATGCTCAATCACATATCAATGCTAAGGATCAACCACCAAAGAAATTGGATATTCAAAGGCATGCTCAAAATTTGGACACAAGGAAACCTCGTGTCAAATTTGGGGGCAACACATTAGAACATGACATGCCTGTAGAGTATGGTATACATGGACAAAATAGATATTTCATTCCTCAACATGAATCTATACCAAGTGGTCCATATATGCAGCATCACTATAGACCTCCTCCATATGAACATGTGTATGATCAATATCATCCATATATGCAACATGCTTCTCCTCCAATTGGTGCCTCAAGCATGGGGTATGGTCCAAGAAGTTGATCTCCACCTAAGAACAATTTGGAGCAACAAATCAGGGACTTACAAAAGAAAATGGAGGACATAAATACACCGAAGCCAACATACACAATGAGAGACATATGTCCTTATCCATTTGACAAGAGCATTCCAATGCCTCCTTTTCCTACACACTTTGTGACACCTAAGTTTGATAAGTATAGAGGAAAAGGGGATCCTAAGGCACACATAAGACAATTTTTCATAGCTTGCATTGAGATAGCAGCAAAAGAGACATATTTGATGAGATTATTCCCATAGAGCCTAGGTGATCAAGCTATGGAATGGTTCTCCCAACTTCCACCTGGAATTAAGTCATGGGGTGACTTAGCAGAGGCATTTATTCAACATTTCTCCTACAACATAGAGACAGACATATCAGTCACTACTTTGTGCAACACCAAGCAAAAAGAGGGAGAGTCTTTTGTATCATTTTTACAAAGATGGAGGAATCTAGCCAGCAGATGCTCATGTGAAATTCCACAAAAACAAATGGTAGAAATGTTCACCCAAAATGTTAACAAAGACATTGGCTATGATCTAAGGAAAGCTTGTTTGTCCACCTTCAAGGACGTCATTGAAAAAGGCTTAGCGACAGAAAAGGTCCTAATTGAACAAGGAGTCATTAAGATATTCAAGGAAAACAAAGATGACTTTAAAGGAAAAGACAAGCCAAGATTTTGGAATAAAAACAAGAACACAGTCAATGATGGTGTTGGTGATGCCAATATAGTGTGACCCAAATTCATTTTTTCCGGATCAAATCAGGTGAATACTCAAACAACTTCTAAATCACGAAGGAAGTACACTCCATTGGGAGAACCACTAGAGTCGGTTTTCAAGAAGCTAGTGGCAAACAAGGTAATCACTATTCCAGATTTTCCTCCATATGAACCAAAGGTTAAACCAAATTGGTGGAATGATGATGAATATTGTGAATTTCATAAGAGCAAGGGTCCTAAGACAAGAAATTGTCATCGACTGAAGAACATCATACAAGATCTTATTGATAGAGGAGACATTGAGATTGAAGGACACTCCTCCAATAAAGAACATGAGATGTTTAAGGAACCATTCCCAAAGCATGACAAGGGAAAGTCTAAAGCCACAGATGACCAAACCAACTATGCTAGAGCATCCTACAACTATGATTCGACTATCAATCATATTTCAATGGACAATTATGTCTCTACCATTATCATCAAGGACAAAATACCTGAGAATTCTACCCAAAGACCCAAGATTGTCCTAAAAGGAATTGGATCTTCTTCCGAACCTACCTCTGAATGTAATGTTACAACTCGTTGAGGTAAATTCACTTTGCAAGGTGCTCCAGCTAAAAACATCACTTCCTTATCAACCAAACCTAAGTATGACCTTGTAGAACAATTGGGGAAGACACCTGCACTTATTTCCATCCTTGAGCTCTTATGCATATCCCCCACACATAAAGCCATTCTTGACAAAATCTTGAGAGACACTCCTATCCCTACTCATCTGAACATGGACCAGTTTCAAGCCATGGTGGGATACCTTTCCATTCCACACTCCCTTACATTCACAGAAGCCGATGAAACCTTCGTAAGTCAACCACATAATGCACCTTTACACATTGAATCCTTCATACACAAACATAGAATCAAACAAGTCCTGATAGATGGAGGAGCAGGTCTAAACATTTGTACATTGAGCACTATTAAACAATTGGGATATTTTGATAAAGCTGTGAATTCTATGAACAAAATTACCATCAAGGCATATGATGATGAAGAGCGTTCATCCAAGGGCACAGTCACCATACCTCTTAGAGTTGGGCCATTTACAAAGGATGTGGTTTGTCAAGTCCTTGATCTAGACCTCACATGCAACATATTGCTAGGACATCCATGGATTCATGAGATGAACGTAGTACCATCTACATATCATCGATGTATCAAGTTTCCACACAATGGAGTTGAAGTGACTGTCAAAGCTGACCCAAATCCATTCATATATTGCAACAATCTGCGACCTAGATCAGAAATAACAATCCCAGTCAATCAAGAAGCTATTCCTTCATCAGCATATGTGGATCCAGAATCCTTGAAAGCTTTTACATCAAAACAAACAGAGATCAAAGAAAAGTTCAAGTTTAAAGACATGGGATGTGGTGAGTATATTTTTCATGTTGATCAACTCCCATTATCTCCTAAGGTATTCAGTCAACAAGAACAACCTACAAACAACTTGCAATACCAAGGAATTGGGTGTGAACCACCTAGTGTTGTGGCTACTAAGTTTGAATGCAAATCTCCTCTAGTGGTGCAAGCACCTCTTGATATTAATAGTCCTAAGAGTGGTTCCAACAAAGAATCTATCGAGTGTATCACCAACCCTCTTGAGAACTCACATAGCCTTACCATATCATTTGCTCATTCCATTTCCACTCCTCTCCCAAACTTGGATCAACAAGAATTACAAAAGCCCTTACTTATTGGGGATCAAGAATCAAGCTATGAAAAGAAAAATGTACAAGTCAAAAATAAAGAAAAGTCCTTTAGTCCATATCAAAATCAAAAGTTATTGGACTCTGCAAAGATCAAGGTCAAGGATAAAAATCCTATGAAGCAAGAAGACAAAGAGTTGATCTCCCCTAATATCAAAATAAATGGGGGCAAAAGTTCTACATTTTCAAGTAAAAAAGCATACTTGTTGATCCTAAGTCTCCATCATGCTATCCTACTTTCACTTCTTTTCGCAATCACAAGCCTTCATTACTCATCCACATGTTCCACACATCCATTCCCTTTTGGTGATACATCATGGACCTTTAATGGAGCTTCCTCAAGGGACTTTGTTATCAAGGATGCCCAAACTTCTTTAGGTGACACGCATATGGGCCTGTGTAGTCCACACACTAGTAATTCTATCTCAATTCCTTTATCAAGGAAGACAGACACTCAAGCTACACATCATTCAGTCAAGGAACATCACAGCTACAATCACAAAGTCAAGCCTCGTACATTTGAGGTAGGTGATTTGGTTCTCAGAGAAAACCCCAAGAATCAGCAAGACAGAGAGAAGAAGGGCAAGTTCGAACCAAATTGGCTTGGTCCTTACATCATTATAGCAGCATATGGATCTGGGGCATATCAGCTCTCAACTACAGAAGGTGAACCTTTGGAGGATCCTATCAATAGCATGCACCTTCGCAGGTTTTACACATAGCTCTTCAGAGTACCCCAATTCCAAAATACGAAAAAATAAAAAAATAAAAAAATACAAAAAAATCAAAAATTTCAAAAATACAAAAAAAATCAAAAAATTCAAAAATACAAAAAAAATTATAAAACAAAAAAAATCGTTACTTGGTGAAAACCTAACAAACAGGCGCCTTGTGACACAAAAAACATTGGAAAATCGAAAAAAGTAAAGAGAAATAATTTTTTCCAATGGTGAAAACCACTTCGGTGGCACCCTGGGCAAGTACCATGGTGAAAAATGGGTCACCAGCACCATGTGTAGAGACATTGCTCCTCCCTCCTTCAGGATTCCATTTCATCCTTTCACTTTGCACACACTCACAACCTCTTCATTCATAATAAACTTACCCATTCCCATCATGGCCTGTTATTGATCTACCTAAGATTGGTTAGCCATTCATAATAATCCTTTCTTTTTTCATCCCTTTCCATCCATAATAAATCAGCTCCTATCTATGGCTAAGGCAAATCCTACATCTAGTGATGGGTGTGGAACTGAGAGCATCACATGTTTCGAGGAGTACAATTTCTTCCACTTTTCTTCAGTCTATCCATGCACAATCCACTATAAAGTAGCACTTGCATCGCCAATCCGCAATAAAGTTTCATCTTCTTCGCAATAAAGTATCAGTTTCATGGATTCAATCAGTTTCAGATGAGACAACATCAACAATGGGCTTCAACAAAATCAAATCTTTCAACAGACTCAGACAACATATGGTTCCGTGCTATCTATCCTTTTTGTGAAAGTAAACATTGTGACCACAATCAAATAAGACTTATACAAGTGACAAGAGACACTAAACTTGAGGACTACAGTGGATGTTGGTGTCGAGTCTTGGTTTTCTTTTGATTTTATCTTTTTGGTGACATGTCTTTTAGCTTTTTTAGGATGTCTCTGACTAGAGATTCTATCTCCAGGATGTCTTTGACTAGACAAGCGAGGATGGGGTATCGTCACCTATTTGTATTTGATGTCTGTGGATTGTCTCTTAGTAATGCTATGACTTGTTCAAGGATATGAGGACACTATGAGTCTAGTATGAACTGGGGCATTCTTTGTTTGTGACTATCTTATCTCCATGCAAATAGGTACAATGACTTTCTAGGTCAAACATATGCCTTGATTGTCATAACCTACTTGTCATAATAAATCTCAATGATGATAATGCACAAGAAGCTCTTTCACTCTCATATCTTCTATCTTTCATCCCCCTTTCTTGATTGACTTCCATCGTCCTTCTCGAGTCCGTGTAGCCTACTATCACATGACTGAGTATAATGACACACCAAAAACATTTGCATTTCATGTAGTTGCACCTGCATTACCACATATTAAGCATTTCATACATACATATAGATATCACAATTGCATCACATCCTATACACAACACATATTAACACAATTTACATTTGCATTATCATATTCATCTCCATTACATACATTCACATTTGCATCATGCATACACATATAAAACATAAAAGAACAAAAAAAAAAAATATTGCATTGCATCATATACATATTTGCATCCATATCATAAGCATCACATAAGAACATCTCATCACATAGGTACACATGCATATAGCTGCTGCAAAGATGAATCATCTCATATATATATATATATATATATAAAGTGTCATGATAAAATGATGTCAAAATCATATGGCTACAATCACCCGAAGGTGTCTACATCATCATACAAAAATGGTGCAATACTGATACAGAGGAACCCACTGATAACTCCTGCCAACACTATTGGTAGTGCTAATCCTATCCATGTCATGGTATCCCATGCCACATGTCCCACCCTCATCTCCAGTCCTGGATCCTAAAACACTCATCTAAGGGCATCCCTGTCTCCATCTCGATCGTACGGAATCAGCTCCCCATCGATCGATATCCACAGAATCCTGTATACATCCTCCAGGGTGATTGTCATCTCCCCCATCGGCAAATGAAAAGTGCAAGTCTCAAAGTGCCACCTCTCCGCTAGTGCAGTCAACAATCCCATGTTCACCCGAAACTCAGGCACATACAGAATATGTCTCAATCCCATAGTCTCAATCGCAGCTCAGTCCTCGACTATCAACTCAGGTCGCAACCTCTGAGTCGATGGGAATCTCTCCCGTGACTCCAGCATAGGCAAATACTCCTACAGTCACACAAATCAATCATCTCAATCCTAGTGACACTCACTGTTCATCACAAAGTGTTGCTTCTATCCTAGTGGTACTCCCTGTTCATCACAAAGTACTACGTGTTTGGCACTCCCTGTTCATCATAAAGTGCTGCTCACATTTGCACTCACTATTCATCACAAAGTGCTGCTCATATTTTAGTACTCCCTGTTCATCACAAAGTACTATATCTTGGTACTCATTGTTCATCACAAAGTGCCTTGATCTATCCTATCCTAGGGCCTCTGGTTGAGTGAATCCTCTTGAGAAGTTTCCTAATTGGCAATGTATGGTCTATCACAGAATTGTCAATCCTAGCCCTATTTGTTATCCTAGTCTTCCCTAGAGGACCTACTTGAGTGTATCCTCTCAGTAGCTTATCCAATCAATAGCGTATGTTCATCACAGAACTGTCGATTTGACCTAGAAGACACAAATTCACATTTTTGGACACAAACGCGTTTCCTAACATAAATGTGCATTTATTACATTACCTAGCATGCATTAATGACAACAATAAATGCATCAAATTACAAGGAGGTTTTGTGCTACTTACTGGCTCTCCTGCCTCTGCTAGCCTCTGGAATCGGCGAACGCGGTCGAATCTGTGAACCAAAGCCATCGCTGCTGACCGCTGCTGCTCTTTCCTCTCTCTGCACTCTAATCTCTTGGAGGTGTAGATGACAATGAGGATGTATTTCCCTCATGGTCTATCTTATAGATTGCCTTAGCCCTCGTTTCTTGAGTCAGTCTTCTTTATCCCATGACTCTATCACTTTATCCGATCAGTCCATTCTAGCCTTTCTTTCTTATCGAGAGATTGTCTGTGATCTTTTCAGACATTTTCATCCAATCTCTCGAGGGGGCATATCATTCCCATCTTGGGGCAACTTTGTATCAGTTCATATTATCTTCTTTGAAACAACGCAACAAGTTGCATTGTCTTAAAGAGGGGCAAAATGTAGACACCTAAAATTGTCCAGTCTAATTAAATAAATCTTTATTTATTTAATTATCTAAGCTTAATTCTTATATTAATTAAATAAATCTTTATTTATTTAATTAATTCATTTATCCTCTTCTAACCTTATTTCTCATTTAAATAAATACATTTATTTATTTAAATTATCCTTTTCCTAAATTAAATAAATATCTTATTTATTTAATTGATCTCACTCCTTCTATTAATTAAATAAATCTTTATTTATTTTATTATTTTCTCTACCTACCCTCTAATCATAGCCAACCTCCTTTTACACCTCTCAATCTTATCCCTCCATTTCATATAGTGTCTTCTATATAAGGAGATGCTTCCTTCATTATCAAACCCCCCCGTTGACTACTTGACTACACTACACTTTTGAACATAGGCGATCCTACTTGCAACCACATTCCGTTCTTTGTTGAGCTCTTGTGCACATATAAAATCTGAGAGTAAATATATCAAGCAAGATCAATGGAGATAGGAAGAATGGAGATTCAAACCCTATTGGACATGTGATGGTATAATCTTTGTGATTTCATTTGATTTGCATTGTCTTAGGTAATCTTCATATGTTATGGTGGATCTTTGTTGTGGTTAGGCTAGGGTTTTGTGGTTGAATTCATTTAGCCTTTCAATATTGTTATTATTGTTATTCATTTTCACCATAAACAATATGAATAAAATTTTACCCTAATATATATTTTACCAATGTTTTAGGGTGAAAATAATTTATTTAAATCACATATTTCAAAATGTATTTCCACATTTCAAGATTACTTTAATAAATTAAAATCTTATGGAAATATTTGCAAATTATTATCCATATTAATTTACCCTAATAAACATTTTCAAGTAATACAATAGAGCAATTGGTAAAAGGGGAGGGTAGGTATGGGTAGTTAGGAAGGTCAGGTTGAGAGGTTGAGTGTTCAACTCCCACTCCCTGCCCTTTTGTAACAATATATTATATTTTTAAATGATTTATATGCCAAATATAATCACATTGCAAAAAATATTCTTGGGTAAGATATACTCCTTGTAGAATAATTTTTTGATTGTCCAACCTGAACAATCTGGTTATCAATTACCAAGTTTTTGCCTGTAATTTTAGGTTCCACCACAGTGAGCTCTAGGCACTTGGCCTTTCTACATGCGCAGGCCCCATTTGTATACACATACTATCTGCAGTAGTATCATATGATTGTGAGTAAGGTTTCCCATCGTGGTTTTTCCCCTTACAGGGTTTCCACGTACAAACATTGGTGTTATGTGTTGTGGATGTTATTGTCTTTCTATTTCATGCATTAATCTTTACCGGTACTGCAATTAACTCATAAATTGTTTACCGGTATAAAGTTTGGTTTATCGGTATTAAGCATTAAGTTTGGTTAAATTGTTTTTGGTTTAAATTTATTAGACAACTGATTCACCCACCCCCCCCCTCTCAGTTGTCTCCGGTACCTAACAATTGGTATCAAATCTTAATCCTCTTTTTGTAGAAGTTTAACAACTTGAGGAGATCCAATGCCTTCTAACTATTTTAGGAAGGACAGTCCTAAACTTGATGGAACCAACTATGGTATTTTGAAGATCGGGATGGAGACACATCTAAATTGCATCGGAAAAGACATTTGAGAAGTTACAAAGAATGTTTATACTGCTCCTACTCAGAATCAGCCTAATCCACCTAACTTGGCTATAGATGAGGAAAATGATTGCAAAGCAAGAGAAGCACTTTTGAGCATATTATCAGATTAACAAATCATGGGATTATCAGATAGGTCTACTGTTAAATCTATTTGGGATCATTTGGAAACATTGAATGAAGGAGATTCCACAGTCGAAATTGCAAAACTTGAAACCTTCTGGGTCAGGTATGAAAATCTGAAAAATGGAAGAAGATGAAAGGATTTCTGCTTTTATGGAAAGAGTTAATGAAATTGTTTTGGGTATTAAATATTGTGGAGGAGCCTTAAGTGAAGATGAAATTGTTTCAAAATTTTTGAGAGGATTGCCACCGGAATACAAAATGAAAGTTACTGCTATAAATGAGTTAAGAACAATGCCTAATACATCAGTAACTAGGGATACATTGATTGGAAAACTTTCAGCTTTTGAAATTAAGGAATTTGGTCCTATTGCTACTAAGATAGATTTATCTTTTAAGGCATCAACATCATCTGCACCATCATTTGACAAGTCTGATTGGAAAGCCTTTTATGCAAGAGAACTTGAAGAACTTGAAGCACTATTTGCAAGGAAAATGCCTAAAGGTCCAGTTGGAAGTAAGTATGAAGGTAAAGCGCCCTTTAAATGTTTTAACTATAATAAGATTGGTCATATGGCTTCAAGATGCCTTGATAGACATGCTAGATTGAGAGAAAAAGCTAGAAGAACATACAAGCCTAACCTCGAATATCAGAGATACAGATTTAAGAAGAATAAAGATAAATCTTGTTATCTTGTTGATGAAGGAGTCACTGATGATTCTGATGAGGATCCAGTAGACAATGGATGGGCCTTTGTTGCTATAATAGAAGTTCAACCGACACCTACTATTCAACCAGTAGAGCAGGCCCTAGCAGCTAAAATTGAAGTTAAGATGAATGGATCATTGATTCAAGATGCTCACATCATATGACAGGTGATAAAAGCAAATTCTTGACTTTTCAGGAATATAATAAAGGTCTAGTAAGATTTGGAAATGTTAAAGCTTGTATAATCAAAGGAAAAGGTACTATATCTCTTGATGGTAAGCATAATACTAACAATGTTTACTACGTTGAAGGTTTAAAGCATAATCTTTTGAGTGTTGGACAATTAGTTGAGAAAGGATTTTAGTTACAATTTAAGAATGGGAAATGAAAAATTATGAATGGAACTGGTTTGGAAATTGCAATCGATAATCAAACTAGAGGTAATATCTTTCATTTGAATAACAATGAAAAGACATGCTTGATTGCACATATTGATGAAAGTTGGCTATGGCATAAGAGACTCTATCATGTAAATTTTGATTGCATTGTGAAAATCAGTACTACTAAGGAAGTTAGAGATTTACCTAAGATTGTTAAGCCTCACAACCTGGTATGTAAGGAATGTCAATTTGGAAAACAAGTTAGAGCATCTTTTAAAAGTATTCCAGAAAAATCCAATAATGCTCTTGACTTAATTCATATTGATTTATGTGGTCCAGCTAGAACTAAAAGCTTACAAGGTGATAGATATTTCATGTTAATCATTGATGACTATTCTAGAATGTGTTGGGTTACTTTTCTCAGAGAAAAATCAGAAGCACTTGGGAAATTCAAACTATTCAAGGCAATGGTAGAGAATGAAACCAGTAAGAAAATCAAATGTCTGAGATTAGATCAAGGAGGTGAATTTACATCTAAGGAATTTAATACATTCTGTGAAGTGAATGGAATTAGAAGACAACTATTAGCACCCTGGACACCACAACAGAATGGAGTTGTAGAAAGGAAAAATAGAACTATCTTGGATGCAACTAGAAGTATGTTATCATAAAAAAATCTACAACATGTATATTGGAGAGAGGCAGTGAGCACAACAGTCTACACATTCAACAAAGTTCACATCAAAGGAGAAATTGGTAAGACACTTCATGAACTATGGTTTGGTATTACTCCTACTCTCAAATATTTTAGAATATTTGGAAGTAAATTCTATATTAGAAGAGATAAGTATATTGGAAAATTTGATCCTAGAAGTGATGAAGGAATATATCTTGGTTATTTATCTAAGAGCAAGACATATAGATGTTTTAACAAGAGATTGCTGAAAATTGTTGAGAGTACAAATGTGAAGATTGATGAACAATTTAGAGGAACTTCAAGCTATATAGAATCTGAATAGGCAACAAAAATACTAACAAATGAGCCTACACTGAGCACACCAATACAAAATGAAGATCCAGTTACACCGATATCATCTAAAAATTCCACTGTAACTGAGGAACAACAGCCAACAAAGACACCCCGGTATGTAAGACTGGATCACTCTGAAGAACAAATAATTGGGAACAAGTATCAAGGAGTTATGACAAGAGGAAGACTAGAAAATGAAGAGGTATGTTATATTTCTCAAATTGAACCATCATCAATTAATGAGGCATGTGAAGATAAACACTGGGTTAAATCTATGGAAGAAGAATTAGAACAAATTGAGAAGAATAACACATGGACATTAGTTCCCCAGCCTAAAAACAAAAATGTAATTGGAACAAAATGGGTATTCAGAAACAAACTGAATGAAGATGGTAAGGTAATCAGAAATAAAGAAAGACTAGTGTGTAAGGGATGTTCTCAGAAAGAAGGAATTGATTATAATGAAACCTTTGCACCGGTAGCTAGAATTGAGGTAGTTAGATTATTCTTGGCTTTTACAACACACAAGAACTACAAAGTATATCAAATGGATATTAAATGTGCATTTCTAAATGGAGATCTTGAAGAAGAAGTTTACATTGAACAACCTGATGGATTTTCTTTGATAGATAACAAAGATATGGTTTGCAGGTTAAGGAAAGCTTTGTATGGGTTGAAGCAAGCCCCAAGAGCTTGGTATGTAAGATTGGATAAATATCTTTCGAAGATTGGTTTTTCTAAAGGTAATGCTGATAATAATTTATACTATAAAGTGACTAATGATGACATCTTGGTTATAGAAGTTTTTGTTGATGATATAATCTTTGGAGGAGAAGATGGATTATGTAAAGACTTTTCTATTAAAATGCAACAAGAATTTGAAATGTCTATGATCGGAGAGATAAAATTATTTTTAGGATTGCAGATTTCACAAACTGATAAAGGTATATTCTTAAGTCAATCTAAGTACTTGAAGGAGTTACTTAAGAAATTTGAGATGGAAAACTCTAAACTGGTAAGCACACCTATGACTACAAATGACAAATTATCACTAAGGGATGAATCTACACCTGTTAATCCAACTAGGTACAAATCTATGATAGGAGGCCTACTATACTTGACACAAACAAGACCCGATATTATGAATGCAATATGTATTGTTTCAATATTTTAGAGTAATCCTAAAGAAAATCATGAATCAACAGTAAAAAGGATTTTCCGGTACTTACAAGGCACTGCAAATCTCGGCTTATGGTATCCTAGAGACGAAAACTTTGAATTATGTGCATACACAAATGAAAATTGGGTAGGAGATGTGGATGATAGAAAAAGCACCACCAACAGAGCAATTTTTCTTGGAAGAAACAAAGTTTCACATCTTTATCAACAACTGAATCAGAATATGTTGCAGCAGCAACTAACTGTACATAGGTATTATGGCTTAAGAAAATGTTGAAGGACATAAAGGTAAAATGCAAGGAACCTATAACTATCTATTGTGATAACACTACATCAATTGAGATATCTAAGAATCCGGTGCTACATTCTAAAACCAAACATGTTTCTATCAAACTAAATTTTCTGAAAGAGAATGTTGAAGCAAAAGAAGTAAAACTAGTTTATGTGAATACTAAAGAGCAGATTGCAGATATTTTCACTAAACCTCTACTTAAGATGACCTTTGAATATCTCAGAGATAATATTGGGGTCATACCCCCACCAGTAGAGACTTAGACAGTTGATGTTTGTCATCAACCAATAGAATTAATAGAGAAATCTTTTATTCCGGCTTTGATGAGGAGAGCTACTTCTCAGGGGGAGTAGTTGGTATACTGAATTGGTTGGTATTTTGTATTTGAATTTGGTTTTTGTATTTCTTTGGCATTTGATGTCAAAGGGGGAGAGATATCTATGGAAAAACACAAGGAAAACACATGTTACTCTCAAGGGGAGAGATTGTTTTTTTGGGAGAGATTGATTACTCTCTGTATCTAAAGAATTTTGATTTCTGGTTATGATCTCTTTTGGGAGATTGTTGGTTTTTGGTATTTGGCATTTCTATTTTGGCACTTTGATGGTTTTTCGACCTTGCGTTTCCATCAATGCCAAAGGGGGAGATTGTTGGTATTTTGGTTATGTTGATATGGTTTTGTCATTGATGCCAACACCTATTAACACTTATCTACTCTGGCACTTTGGAGAATTGGTTATGTTCACCAACAAGCAAGTGACTTTATGCATAATCACCGATATCTGGTACATCGGCATGATATATTGTTCACCGACACTTGGAACGACATGGAAAACACTTGGTTATGTTGGAGACATCATTTGGACACTTTGTCTTGAAGATTTGTTCATTGGTATATTCATGTTTTGCATATTTATTGTTACCGACAAATAGGTCCAGGCTATGCACCGGCAGGCTTATCTTTTCCAGATCAGCACGACACGCTTTGGAGATGATTTATTATTGTTGTAAATGCATTAAGTTGACATGTTGAATCGGTTATTGATTTGATTATTGATTTACTTGTAAATTGTTTTTATTGTAATATCTTTTAGAACCAACCTACTAAAATTGGTCTTAGGTTATGGTATAAATGTAAGATCTTATTTGTAAGATCAAATGTGAAATGAGAAGGAAGGAATAATTTGGTATATGTGAGAATAAGTAGAGCTACACACATAGACATCATTTGAAGGTTGAAGGAAGGTTTTTGTAAAGGCATATCAGAACTACACCGGTACAGAATCCAGCATAGAAAGATGCTATTTTGAGCAGTACATCCTTATTGGATTTAACCATCCAATTGTAGTCAGTGTGACTCTTATTTTGTGATTGAGGAGTGAGCTCTAGGTGCTTGGCCTTTCTGCATGTGTAGACCCAATTTGTATACACATACTATCTGTAGTAGTATCATCTAATTGTGGGTAAGGTTTCCCACCATGGTTTTTCCCCTTACAGGGTTTCCACGTACAAACATTGGTGTTATGTATTGTGGATGTTATTGTCTTTCTGTTTCATGCATTAATCTTTACCAGTACTGCAATTAACTAATAAATTGTTTACTGGCATAAAGTTTGGTTTACCGGTATTAAAAATTAAGTTTGGTGTTTTTGGTTTAAATTTATTAGACAACTGATTCACCCCCCCCCCCCCTCTCAGTTGTCTCCGGGACCTAACAGAGGCATCCTAGGCCTTAGACATTTTTAAGTAGGTGGTTTATTTTTGTTGTTGTTGCTAGCATCTCATTGGCCTTTTGCTGGTCTTTCTATGGCTATTGGGTTGTATTGCTTATGGATTGCAGCTAGATTTGTTTCTTAGACCTAGGTTCTTTTATGATAGTCTAATTCTTTATCTTTAACTCTTTGGTGTAAGGGGTTTTGGGTCCCCTCAAAACCTATTTTTACCTAATAAAAAACATAGTGAACTATCATAGCTTCAATTTATAGATTAACTTCACAAGAATGCATAAAACATTATGAACATAACCATAACTAAATACAACATATAACGCAAGCTTAAATAATATCATAACCATAAACATATATCCATTCATTCTTTCCCTAGGGTATCTTCACGCCACTACTTGCTAACAACATAACAATAACACATCCATATCATGAAATCATTAACACCATTCCATTTAAGATCTTCTCAATACTTTTTCCTATCATGAGATTATGAGCTATCAATGCATATCATCATATCCCCATCAACTATCTAATTTCATTTTAAAGCACCAAATCAAATGTTCCTATTTACCATCTCTATCCATTATTCACCTATCACATCATGAATATATATACATAGATACTTCTCCTACATATGAAACTAGATTATTTACTTAAGAAAGACCATTGTACATCTCATCAAGAATACTGTCCATATGCATATGCAATCTTACAACAACAATCACATATCTACTGTCAAATAGGATTCCATGCTACTAAAAAAATTCAAGAGTCATATGATACTACAAGAATAAACATAATCTAATCATTCAATCCCCTAGTTCAAGATAGGATCTCATTCCTAACATAATGAACATTTCTACAACATGAACCTTATAATAATACATCATCTTAATCCATTACAAGGTCATAGTCTCTACATCATTAATTCCTATTACATAAGAGTACATGGTACAACTACATAGTCTTCTTTACATTTGCAATGTCATCACGAAACAATATACTATCTTAAAATAGATAGAAATTAGTTCGTCATCCATTTGCATAATGAACAATTATAGAATCCATAGCCACACACGCTAGCATCCAAGAACAACATCCCAACAAAAGAAGACATCAAACCGCCCGACCATGTAGAACCTAATAGGAACCACCCCCCATGCTAGGAGATGACATGGGGTTCCAAATCACACTCAAGACCTAGGCTAATGTAAGGCCTTCCCCAAACCAAGCTTTGATTTACTTAGTTGACCATGTGTGACCTATTAATAAATGCTTTATAATTCAATAGAATGGACTGTGTTAGATAGATAGATTGGTGAGAAAGGTAATTGAACCAAGTTATAGAGTTATTGCACCTTGTGGTGTACTTTTTGGATATGTTATGAATTTGAAATCCTAAAAGATCCAATGACTGGATAATCTTGATTTAACGTATGTCAGCTATGCTGGATGTAGAATGTATTTCATGATTTGATAACAACGATGAATGTTGATGCTTCATTTATATGCTTTATGATAAAGAACTCTATATGATCCTAAGATAGGATAAAATTGAGAGGAGGTATGTCATTATTGGATTTGCATGACTTTACTATGAGGATAGAAATAGGAATGCAAGTTTTAATGTATGGATCAAAATTATGTGAATGATGATAATTGTTATGTGGAGTTATTTGGATGAAAGATGTATTGATTGATAAATGTATATTGTATGCAGAGTGTTTGTAGTGCACTATTATTTAGGTGTTTTATATTACATGAGATTATTTGGGAGTACTAATGTGTAAATTGAGTTGCGCAGGAATTATCCATGTGACCATGGGAATATTACGGAGAACCAAACCTAGACTTATGTATGTTCGTAAGCCAGGGGTTGTCTATTTGGAGAGACAACACCCCGTTTGTGTTGTATTTTATTCGTAATAGTATATGCTGCATGTGTGTTAAGTGTTATTTAAAGTTATTGTGTAAAATCCACAAGAGACGATTTCATGTTTTAAATTGTAAAAGTGTTTTATTTGTGTCACTTGACACATGTGTGGATTTAAGTTTAAATGTTTTATTTTTGTCTCTTGGTGGGAAAGTGTTCAACTATAGCCTTTTCAATTAATGTAACGTGATGTCATAAATGCCTTGGGAAAAGAATCTTTGGAGAGGTCAACATATGTTTGACCCGAAAATAAACTTCAGAGGGGTTTAAAATGGGTTAAATGAACACCTAGGGGTAGTTTAATAGAGTTTCCTAAAGCCCATAAGGTATACCTAAGGGTTAGGGGTAATTTTAGGCAAGTTTCTACTCCTAAGTGACCTTTTTGACACTTTAAAAATTGGCTTTTCTGAGTTGTGCGAAAATTGAAATTAGAAGTTTGATCTTAGTTGTAAACTTTCCTATTCGAATGAGAGTCTTTTTCCCATTCTGTCTTACTTTCCTTTTTGAGTTTTAGAAACTTGTGAGAACTGAGAGAATGGGCTTCTTAAGAAAGAATTTGAGAATAAGTAATGGATTTCTTGTTGCATGTGTTAGTAAGTAATGTTTGTGAAAAAAGATTTGTTTTCATGCATGTTCTCTTGGAGATTTATTTGGAAATTTGTTTATACTTTGTATGTGTGTTTGGGAGTAATAAAGATCTCCTACTCTTGGGAGAGAGGAGGATCTTGTGGGTGGTAGAAGTGACAGCGCTCAAGTGAGAGACTCTCATTATGAGAGCGATCACAAGGGAATTAATGTGACCCTTGCTGCATGGCTTGTTTATGCATTGGGGGTCATAAGGAGGGAAATAAGGCATGAATGCCTTGGGGGGCATAAGGAATAAAGGGTTGATTTATGTTATACTTGATGTATTTAGTTTGCCATGAGGTGGCTATTTGTTTTACCATACTTGCAATCTCCTCAGGGTACTTGGTCCACTACCACCCTTGAAAAGACATCACCAATGTGTGGTGCAGTGTAGCCCGGGTTGGGGTTGTGTTTGAGTTGTGTATTTTTCTGTCTTTTGAGTTTGCATGTTTGCTGCCTATCTAGGGCTTGGTTCTCCAAGCTCGGGGGTGGCTACTAGTTAGCCTAGGCTAGGAGGTGAGCACTCCATGGTCATAGCTTTTGATTTAATTGTAGGTTGTTAGAAGAAAATAAAAGAACAAATAGAAGTTGTTGGTTTAATTGTTTGCAGAAAAGGATTTGGAAAAGGAGTATTTGATATTATAAGTGCAGAAATGTAAAAGGAAACTATATGTTGTACCCATTTAGGAAAGAAGGTGTAGCTAATTTATCTGAAGTCCTCATATAATAGGAATGAGGGACTAGTTTGGGTATTTCACCCTCTTGTAATAATGTCTATATTGTATTCTGAAAATGCCTTAAAACAATGCATTATTTCTGTAGATTTAATATTGCATAAATGAAAGGATTCTGTTGAGTATCAGTTTGCATCGTTCTTAAAATTTTAATGCTTGCATGCATGTTTATTTTGAAAACAAAAATTAGACTATTTTCTATGCAAATTTCTAAGTTTTAAATTAACTAATAAAACATTTACTTGCTGTTAAAATGACTGATTTACGCCATTTATAGGAATGTGTTTAAATTATAGAATACTGTTATTACTTAATTACAGAGAATAAAATCCAATGATTAAATGAGCAAAATGATTTAAAGAAATTTCATCCCTCTATGGTTGCTACTTATTTCATTAAAATTTGTCTTTTGGATGGTTGCTATATACTCGGACATCATTTAATGCAAAAATAAATCCTATAGTTAATCAGATTTAATGGAAATGAATAAATTCTAAAAATATAATTCTAAGTATATCTAATGCAGCTAACTTCTTATTCTTTTTAAAAAAGAAAACCTATATTTAGTTAGCCTATTTATTTACTTTAGAAACTCAGAAATTAATGAGAATTCCAAAACATAAGCATATAAATAAATATATAGGTATCTGAATATATATTTATTTATAAATTTTAGTTTAAATATATATCAACACTTTTAGCTTATTGGTGTATATATATATAAATAAATATATAAATACATACATATATATATATGTATTATTTTAATTAAAAAAATAAACAAAAAATAATAATAATAATAATAAATAAAATACCAACAAGGGGAAAAGGGTTTGAGGCGCGGCGCCCGGGAGTGTCGCCACTGTGGTATCCACAGTGAGCGGTGCCCGGGAGCGTCGCCACTGTGGTTTCCATAGTGACGGTGCTCGGGTTCGCCGCCACAGTGGTACCCCTGAGACGCCCGTCGCCCACCCGTTAACCCTCGGTCTCTCCCTCCCCACTCAGTTGTTCGGCCGCCGCCATTTTTAGTCGCTCGGACCTACTTCAAATAAAAATTTTGAAACCCTAATGGGGCCATTTATAATGATTTAAAAAAAAAAAAGATTAGGGTTTCTATATTTTTTTAAAAAATAAACAGGTTAAGTGATATGGAATTGTTTAATATAGAAAAAAATTGTTTTCTTTTTTATATAGGTGAATATATATGTGTTATGGATAAAAGAAATATATATATATATATATATATATATATATATATATATATATATATATATATATATATATATATATATATATATATATATATATATATATATATATCTGTGTGTGTGTGTGTGTGTGTGTGTGTGTGTGTGTGTGTGGTTATTAAAATGAATGTATGAATTGGGCATAATATGATGGTCTATTTAAAACGTTCATACTTTTATAAATTGTTAAATAAACAGGTAAATATAATGAAAAAGGGCAAATGTAGATTAAATATTTTAATAATCTAAATATGCCTTTAATATTTAGGTGGGCAAATATATATAAATAAAAAAGGGGAGATGTTTAAAATTTGAATTACTTAGGAAGTTAAATCTTCTAAGGAGTTTTAGGTCAAAGTTGGTAAGTTGGTTATAGCTGAGAGGAAATATATTCAGACCAACTAAAATATAAGTTTTAGAGATTTAATCCTATAGAACGATGTTTGTTATGGGTTTAATTGATTCTTTTAGTCGAATTAGTATACACTACTTTTTAATTAGGTAAAATAAAATATAGACATCTATAAAACTATGTGTTTAGAATAATTTAACTAGTTCCTAAAATTAATCGAAGGGCCCCAGTTGGAGATTAATTAGATCTTCGATAATTATTTAGAGAGTGATGAATTAAATCAATCTTTTGACTATATTTGATGTGATAATAAAATTAACTCTATAAGCACCCCACAGTTAAATTAAATTATTAAGAAAGGGTGTATTAACAGGATGATGGGAGCTTGATATTTATTAAATAATTGATGTCGAACCAAATAAATTTATTAAAGACTATTTAGTAGAAAAGAATCTATTTAAGTATTAATAAGACGCAACTGAAAAGAAAGGGACTTTCGAGAGAATTTAATAACTCCCTCATGAGACTTATTTGCTCCGCTTGATAATAGAAATTATCATAATTGTCATGTTAGTATTTAATACCAATTAAGATTTTGCCTGGAACAACTTGTTAAGTTGTCACAACTATTTAAGCAAATGAATGCATGTAATTATGTGTTTAAAAAAAAAAAAAAAAATTTGTCGGTTGTGTTTTGCCCTAAATTTTGGGTATGACATTTTGGTATCAGAGCGCCAGGTTCAAACACTGGTGAACATGGGCTCCATTCATAACTTAGTTGAAAACGAACTATGGCTTAAAGTATAACACCTTGGTGGAAACTTGTGATATAACAAAGTGAAACATAAATAGATACAACAGATCAACAAATATCAATTCAAGGGGTTCCAGGGGTCACTAAAAGCCCTGAAATTAGAAGTTATTAGTCATAATATTTATTGCTTAAATAAAACCCCAAAGGCTACAAAATATTCAACTATTTATTCATATGAAGTAATTTCGGTGTCTATTAACAAAAATTAGACCTTTTGTACCTACGAGGTTACCATTCAATTGGAACCTAAAATGCAATAACTGCCTTAATCAAAATTAAGTATGAGGAGTTAATCTTTCAATAGAATACCTTGGATGGTAACTAAAGGAATGCCACCCATCGAGATATGTTCTTGACATGGCAAATCAAGCAAGAAAAAATAAATTTAGACCTTAGATAAAGGCACCATAAACAAGATAAATAAAACTGAGACAGTTTAAGTTAAGTTTTAAGCTATGTGAAAATTATAATGGTTAAAAAGATCAAGGCCGACATAGAGAATATAAATGAAAAAGAGTTAAGGGGTACTCTTGTGAACCTCAGGAAAGAAGCATTAACCTATCCTAATGACTAGGTACCTTAAGAATGTGGTCAGAATAAATTTCTTATTAAAGCATTTGTTAGACTATGTTGGTAGCAATATAGTGGAGTTAGAGTTGGATAACCCTGCAGATAGGAACTCAAATGATGAATGGAAATTCCCTTGATCAGAAAACCCTAGTAATACTATAGGTGAGTTAAATAAGGACAAAGGAGGCATGAAATTCTTGGGTAAAGGCACGTATTTACCATAAACCCTAAGTTCATCCGTGGTTACATAATTGGGAAAAACAAGCAAGTAAAACCTCGACTAGTTCCTTTGTGGGAAGATAATCTTAAAAAAACATATATAGAAAATGGAAGAGAGAGTAGAGTTGATTTAGGAATCATACAAAAGTCCCCATTGAAATAGAAGGGGTGTAAAGGAATTAAGACCTTATAATCTAGGAATAAGTAACTATTGTTCGTTCAGAAAACTAAGAAGAAAAGTGCAACCAATCATGGTTAGCCGCTAGGTGCAAGACAGTATGTAACACAATTTAAATACTAGGCACCATCGAAGAAGTTTTGAAATTATGGCACTCAATGTAAAGGTACGCGAAAACACATTAAGTATGGATGGAGTATCATGTGGATAGAAATGGCTTATGAAAAGATTGTATAACGATAATATAATACTAAAAGTTTTAATGAGAATTAGTTGGCAGTAGAAAATATTTTATGAGAACATTGATAAGGAACCGGATTATGTGGTTAGCAAAGGGAGAGCTAGGAAGGTTACAGGAGTCCTAAGACATTTGTAATTATTGGACATCCTTATGTTATACCGTAAATGGGTAGCTGGATATTAGGATGGTAAGACGGTTTATTTAGATTGAAGAGATCGAAGGTGTGATATGTTGGATTGGCTAGTAAGTAAATATAAACAAGTAATATGGAATGAGATAACTTCCCTTTTACTAAATTTTTAATTAAAAGGATGGGTGTTGGCCACTTTTCGAGTGCACACCCCCTTGATTTCAAAGTTGCTTAAGTAAAGTAGGAGAGAATAAGTCCACTCTTCGAGTTCTTTGAATTATGTCGTGAAATGTGTGGGCTGGAATTGTTGACAACCATTATTGACCTTACTTAACAATAATCCCACCCCAAAGGCCTCCATTAAAACACTGCAGTCAGCAATGACACCTCTCGCCCCTCTCGTTGTTCAAAGCGATAACCAACCACGGTGTAATGGCAGGGAGATCGGTTTATTTAGTCGACCCTCCTGCCTTTCGATAAAGCATGCTCCACATAGCAAGTAGAAAACCACGAGGGCTATTCCATGTAACAACCATTTGCAAGCAGAAGTCGACAAGTTTAATGGTATATTGGAAGCCACCGAGACTTAGGAAATGCAGAAACTGTTACAAGTAACGACTGAGAAAAGATGGTTTCTTTAATACAAGTAAAGGTTTATGTGAGGGAGGTCGATAGTAATATCGACCACCCCCCCTTAATAAAAGGGAGGGGTCAGTATTACCACCGACCACCTTCCTCCCTTTTAAATAAAGGCTTCTCCACATTGATTCACTCACCGCCTAAGTAGAAAGTGACACCAATTTATATGCAACCATATCCATTCAGGTATGTCATGGAAGGAATTAATGAAGGGTTAAGAGGTAATGTAGGGAGTAACTTGGAGAATAATGTGGTTTACCAACCCACGTAAACCCATCCATATCCACCATTATCAACGTGTATTAGATAGTTATTTAATTTGCTCATTTTTAGGAAGTTATTTTTAGTAAAGTCGACTTAGTCTTGGAGTTAAAAGCCTCGTGGATAAATTATTAATATGGACTTAACCACTTTAGTGGTGTGGTGTCATGAAATGCTTAATGTATAACTTTACATGGTGAACACATAGGTGTTCATATATGATTAGGACTGTTATGATGCAATTAGATCTTGAGTGGTGTCACTTAGAGTCAATCCACCTCTAGTAGAGGTAGCCTGAAAGTAGGAAAGAGGGTAGATGAAAACCTTATATATAGACCATTGAGTTGGAAGAGAAGAGGGGGGAGATGCAACAAAGGATTAGAGAAGTCATTTTTGGTATCCAAGGAAGGACGGTGGATTGTAGAAAGAAGAATAGGTTTAGAGAGGATAGTGTTTTGATAGTATCAAGAGAGTTGTTTGTTTGTTTTTTTGATAGAGTTGGAAAGTATTGGTGAAAAGGATCGCAAGCAAGGCACATTTATCGGCGAGAGGGCATTAAGGTCTTGCATATTGATCAACACTTCAAATAGGTTAGGAATTTCTTAGTTTACGATCATTAATATTTACAATCTCTGTTATATGTCATGTTATTGTCTTGCTTATGAAATACTTATGGTTATGTTTTATTTATCGTTAGGGATTGTTAAATAAAATCATATAATAGAAGTTGTGATTACGTTATGACTATAGAAGTGGAATAGTGTTTAATTTGAAATTTCACCCTTGTTATTATATGGAAGAAATGTATTATGTCTTATTGTATGACTTCCTTGATGAAATAAATATATCTATTTTAATCTTCGTCTATTGTATAAATGGAAATTATTAAGGTGGCGTACCTATAGTAGTTAACAAGAGTAATTGAACTCTTAAACTTGTCAATAAGTGTAAAATTTTGTGTTTTACCGACCATATTGTTCTTCGTGTCTTGACAACGTATATTCGTATTGCAAGTTAATTTTGTGATAGGTGTTGGTACGTAAGATTACCTTGTTTTATATGGTGATCGCAACTAAGTACATTAAGTCATGTTGTCAGTATGTCTTGTGTGTCGTGTCTTGGCTATTTATTTAGATGTATAACCTTAAGGAAATGAGCCACTGTGAGTTGTTCGTAATGGTCAACCTTAGGTTAGTAATTATGTATCTTTCATTCGAGGTAGGTCAAGATTGGGAATGGCTGTCTATGTCGCCATAGAGTTCTGTAGATAGAACTAACCTGTAGTCTCCTAAGAGAGAGAGTGGCTTTCGAGCGGGGGCCGTCCCCAAAGTGGTGATAGGATAACCCGTTGGAAGTTGGTTAAGAAAGTGAAAATCTAATAAATGACTAGGGAAGGGTAGAATAAAAGTTAAATAAAACAATGTACCTTGCACATAGGTGAGTGCTAGTACAGGACTCATAATGTAGCGAGAAGGCCTCGAATGGAAAACTTACCACCTTGTCTTTGTGAGAGGATTGGTAAGGTCCGCATGAGTCTTAGTTGGAATCGGAGGTTCAGAAGAGGTTACCAGGATAACCCAGGATGGGGGCCCGGACCTATGGAGGTTGTACCATGGTATCCACCGTAAGACATGCGATGACACTTTCTCCTTAGAGTCACTAGTGTTTTGTGAGTTTGGTCACATGATTGTAAGTGGAGTCTTGTAGTCCTTTCGTTCTTGTTTCATTTTGCTTGCTTGAGGGTTATCTACTATCTCCAGCACGGTGGGGTGGTTCCCTTTCGGAATCACATGGTCGGGTGGTAGTGTCACTTCCCATCGGATGTTCTGGTATGTATCTTCAGGCGAGGAAGGACTTCGCTGATGCTCTTGGATCATGATTCATGTACCGACTCTTGTTCCTATCCATTATTCAGTTGAAAACTAGAGGTTTTGAAAAGAAACTTTATGTAACTTTCATTTTGTAACATTTTAGCTCATGATGTAATTTCTTTTTGAAAACATGTATCTTTGAATATTGAAAGCAAAGAAATATTGTAAGGTATGTTACTTCAATTACTTAATTCTGTTGTATATAATATATGATTACTTGAAGTATTTTAGATTCTTTCTTTGTGGAAATTTTATCTTAAATATTTAATTTACGAAGTAATATTCGTTGGTAACCCTTAGGAAATTCAGGTGTTAGACTTCCGCTATGTTATTATGTGTGCTAAGGTTTAAATTCATGCACTAAATTAAAAAAAAAAAAAAAATTATTTCACCCTTAGTTGCATAGATTATGATGTTTTCCTTTAGGGTTCCTGACAGGGCGTTACATTTGGTATCAGAGCCAAAGTTTCAACACTGGGTACTCTGGGTTTGTAGTGTGCCTATTCAACTTGATTTTTATTTAGGTCTTAACATTTGTGTTTTCCTTGTTATCCTTGTCATAAATCTGAATCTTTTCTCTTTTGTAGTACTCGGTCATGGCTAGGAGAGCTAGAGGAGGTGGCCATATGGGTGGTCGCAATAGAGGCAGAGGTAGAGGAAGAGGTGGAGGATGAGGCCGTGGTTCTGATCATCATAGTCCTTCACCACCACCTACTCATGTTAGTGCTGAGCCAGAACAGTCTGTTCATCAGGACTTACCTCATGCAGAAGAATAGGTTCCTGAAAGGGAAGAGCTGAGACAAATGTTTTAGGAGGTTCTTGCTAGGTTAGGCCCTAGGCCTGAGGTTTCAGCCAATGCCAGAAGAGAGAGAGAGGGAAAGATCACCCAGAAGGAGAGGGATTGCAAACAATGAAGATCCAGTTTCTTTGGGTCACATAAAGGACTTGATGAGGTCCAACCCTCCTTTCTTTAATGGTATGGGTACCGGTCTAGAGGTAGAGACTTGGCTTTTCGGTCTGGATAAGTGTTTTGCTATGTTCCCATATAGTAGCAACACCAAGGCAAGATGTGCTATTATGCATCTCAAAAACTTCGCGTCAATCTGGTGGAGACTGGAGGAGGAAATGATCGGTGTGTGCATTAACACTATGACATGGGAGCTGTTTCTGGAGAGATTCAGGGCACAGTTTCTCTCGCCCCAGTGGAAACAGACTCGGGCAGATGAGTTCCATGCACTGCGATAGTATGGTATGACGGTAGACCAGTATGAGCACAGATTCTATGAGCTCAAGCAGTATGCTGGAATTGGTAATAATGAGGCTATGCTTGTACAACATTTCTTGAGGGGCTTGAATGATCACATTAGTGGAGGTGTTAGGGTGTTTGAGCCAACTTCAATGGAGACAGCTGTGGCAAAGGCTCGATTGGTAGAGCTAAACCTTAGCCGTGCTCTTGGTGGGCAAACAGGTGTGCAGATAGGGAGTGCTCCTTCTAGTGGAAATAGAGCTTGTGGTAATCAGTTTCAGTCAGCTGCACCATTTAGAACTCCTCAGGCACCTGCTAAAGGTGGACCATAGCAGCAGCAACCATCAAAACCAAAATAGTTCCAGAGCCAGAAGGGTGGCAATGCTCAATTTAAGAAAAACAGAAATTGGCAGAGGAGCAGACAGGGCCCTACAGGGGAATCCTCGCAAAGTGCATCTCATGCTCCTAGCCAGGGAAATTACCAGCAATCCAATGGTCCAACAAGTAATAGAGGAGCTTGCTTCTCTTATGGGCAGTATGGTCATAGAGCTGCGCAGTGTCCTCAGCATTTCCACAACACAAGTAGTCAATGGCCGGCAGCGTCAGAGCCTATAGTGGGAGATGCAGGCAGATCTCATAGAGTGTTCGCAATGGTGGATAACCGCCAAGCTGATCATCAAGGTACAGTTATAGAAGCAGCAGGTATGTTGCGTGGAATCCCTATCTCTGTAATTTTTGATTTCGGAGCTTCAGATTCTTTCATTTCTTTGTCTATTGTGGAGCGGTGTGGACTCATGTCTGCTAAGGAGATGAATAGGTGGCAAGTAGAGTTGGCTACAGGTGTCCGTGTTTCTGTAGATGCCTTTATTCCTAGTTGTGAGTTGAATCTAGGAACCATAGTTACTTCAGTTGACCTTCGAGTCATTCCTTTGGGTTCTTATGGAGTTGTGTTGGGAATGGATTGGCTATCTTCTCATAATGCTCACGTAGGTTGTCGCAAGAAGACAGTGGAGTGTTTAGATGACCTTGGCAAGGAAGTGAAAATTGTTGGAGTTCAGAGACCAATATCCTTACGTATGATCTCTGCTATGCAACTTAAGCGTTGCATGCATAGAGGGTGTTAGCTTTTTGCAGTTACTCTTGAGGACATGGATGAGTTAAAGAGTCGAGAAATCGCTCTTGATAGTCACCCTATTCTTCAAGAGTATGCTGATGTATTCCCATTAGATATTCCTGGTATGCCTCCAAAGAGAGACATAGACTTTCACATTGATTTGGTTCCTAGTGCAGAACCTATTTCGAGAGCTCCATATCGGATGACCACTCAGGAGTTGAGTGAATTGAAGTTACAACTAGAAGAATTGTTAGCCAAGGGATTTATTCATCCAAGTGTTTCTCCTTGGGGTGCGCCTGTTATCTTTGTTAAGAAGAAGGATGGTTCTCTTCGGTTATGCATTGATTACCGACAGCTGAATAAGGTAACCATCCGGAATCGATATCCTTTGCCTCGTATTGATGATATTTTTGATCAGGTAAAGGGAGCCAAGATATTCTCTAAGATTGACCTGAAATCTGGATATCACCAGTTGCGTATCCAGGATGCAGATATTCATAAGACAATGTTTCGCACTCGTTATGGTCACTATGAGTTCACAGTAGTACCATTTGGGTTGACGAATGCGCCTTCAGTTTTCATGAGCCTCATGAATGGGGTTTTTCGCACCTACCTTGATCATTTTGTCCTTGTGTTCTTAGATGACATATTAATTTATTCTAGAACTATGGAAGAACATGAAGGTCACTTACGACAGGAAATGCAGTGCTTGAGGGAAAACCAACTTTATGCTAATTTGGCAAAGTGTGATTTTTTTCAATCAGAGGTAAACTATCTTGGTCATATAGTTTCAGGGGAAGGTGTATCCGTGGATCCTTCAAAGATCCAAGCCATTGTTGATTGGCCAGTGCCAACCAGCATTTCTGAAGTTCAGAGTTTTATGGGTTTGGCCGGATACTACCGTCAATTTGTTCAAGGTTTTTCCTGGATAGGTCACCCAATCACTTCTCTACAGCAGAAAGGGAAGAAGTTTGTTTGGTCAGAACAATGTGAGTCAACTTTTCGTACCTTGAAGGAACTCCTTGTCAGTGCTCCGATTTTGGCAGTTCCTGATCCATCTAGAGATTTTATAGTATGCACAGATGCCTCTTTGGAAGGTATAGGTGCAGTGCTTATGCAAGATGGATGAGTGGTTGCTTATGAGTCTCGCAAACTCAAGAACCACGAGTTGAACTATCTAGTTCATGATTTGGAGTTGGCAGCTGTAGTTCATGCTTTGGTTAGATGGTGTCATTTTCTGTTAGGGTGTCATTTTGAACTGCATAGTGATCACCGTAGTCTACAGTATATTTTCACACAACCAAATTTGAATGCTCGACAACAGAGATGGATGGAATTTCTCTGCGAGTATGATTTTGATGTTCGATACATTTAGGGGAAAGAGAATGTGGTGGCAGATGCTTTGAGTCGTAGGTGGCATGAAGTTTTGGTATTGTCCCTTGGAGTTGACTTGAGAGAGAGGATTCTCAGAGTTCTCCCTCAGGATACTTGGTATCAAGATGTTAGAACCATGATAGAGTCCGGAAGGCCTTTAGAGGGAAGATATTCTAGATATAATCTTGAGGCAGATGGACTTCTTCGTCACCATGGGCAGATCTATGTACCTTCTTTAGAGGGTCTTCGCGTCTTGATCATGACTGAGGCCCATCGTGCACCTTATTTGGCACATCCAGGTGTCAAGAAGATGCACGCAGATCTTAGACAAATTTATCATTGGGAAGGTATGAAACGTGACATTGCTGATTTCATGTCAAAGTGTTTAGAATGTCAGCGGGTGAAGGCAGAACATCAACACCCGGCAAGGGTTCTTCAACCTAATTTGATACCGGATTGGAAATGGGATATCATTTCCATGGATTTCATTGTTGGGTTGCCTATCTCTTCGCGTCGGCATGATTCCATCATGGTCATAGTTGATAGGTTGACTAAGATTGCCCATTTTGTTCCTATTCGAGCTTCCTATACAGTAGTGGTGGTGGCACGAGTCTTCTTGGAAGAAGTAGTGAAACTGCATGGGGTTCCGAGGCAGATCATCTCTGATAGAGATCTTGTCTTTACTTTAGCTTTGTGGACCTCACTTCAGCATGCTTTGGGAACTCAGTTGAACTTTACTTCAGCCTATCACCCAGAGATGGATGGTCAGACAGAGAGAGTGAATCAGGTTTTGGAGGACATGCCTCACATGTATGTTATGGACCAGCAGTCACATTGGGAGGATTATATCTACCTTGTAGAGTTTGCGTATAACAATGGATATCATAGCTCCATAGGTATGTCCCCCTTTCAGGCATTATATGGTCGTCCTTTCCGTACTCCTTTGAGTTGGGATCAGTTAGAGGATAGGGTGTTTATAGGTCCGGATATTCTTCGGGAGATGGAGCAACAGGTTGGGCGAATTCGAGAGCATTTGGTAGCTACACAGGATAGGAAGAAGAAGTATGCAGATGCTCATAGGATAGATCCTCAATTTTCTATTGGCGATCGTGTGTTTCTGAAAGTGCATCCATGGAAGAGTCCGATCCGTTATGGGAAGGGTTCTAAGTTGGCGCCTCGGTTTGTAGGCCCTTTTGAGATTCTTGAGAGGATAGGTCCTGTTGCTTACCGCCTTGCCTTGCCACCGAGTCTATCCCACATCCACGATGTCTTTCATGTTTCAGTTCTTCGACCTTATCACCCTGATGTGACACATGTTCTTGATTGGAACTCTTTGCAGGTCGAGGATGGGCAACTTTCCATGGAACTTGTGTGCATTCTTCAGCGTCGGGATTTGATCCTCAGGGGTCGCACCATCGACCAGGTAAGGGTCCTATGGGACCCAAATGATGAGACCTCGACAACTTGGGAGGATGCAGTGAAGATGAGAGAGTTATATTCATATTTGTTTTAGGCTTCCAGGAGTAAGCCTAGTTTTGGGGGGGAGAATGTAGTACCCTTACTCATTTGAACAAATATTTTGTTCTTGTTACTCTCAGTGGATACATTATCATTTGTTATTTAGAATTATATAACATTGTTCCATGTTTTATCTGATTATGAGACATATGATTGATTTGCAGTATTTATGTACTTACATTTTATGGCATTATATGTTTCATTGCTATGTACTGACGCTTTACTTCATCTATGCACTGTGTGTTGTGTGTTTGCGAGTGTATGGGATGCATGGGGATGATTTTCCTTCACTCATCTCGGTGAGACAGGGAACGTCGCGAATCTCGTTCATCGGTGTGTATGTTGAAATTTCTATATATATATATGCATGTGTGGTCGGTGATGCAGGATGTTGCAGGTACAAGTACAAGGTAGGTACGGGATATCATCTCCACCTGGCTACACAGGTCTGAGCATGCCTTATATTTTCCGATGGAAGTGAAGGAGATAGTAGTTGACCCTATTTTTAGTCAGTTACACTCGGGTGAGTGCCTTCAGTTAGTCGTTTTGTCAATTGGTTTGGTCTTCATATTTTATTGGTTGATCTTTATAAAAGTCGCATGATGCTTGCTCAGTTTGCGTGTCCAGTGTTCCCAATTTTTGTATGTCATTGGTAATCGTTACATTTATTACGTCTATAAGATTAAAGAGTAGTTTTGGTAATTGGAGGAAAAAGAATGAAGTGATCTAGTGACTTAATATTGTTTATAAAGGACGAGTTAATATCTTGGTATGAGTTGATATGAATTTTATCAACTTGTTAGCTCGATAGTTGCAAATCAATCGCTTGAATATATGTAAGGACATAATATACTTAGAAGGAAATAGTCACTTATAAGTAGTTATTGGAGTTAAGATAAGGTGATCGTATTATCAGTAGTTGATATCGCCCATCGGGTTATTGTGTTTTTGGATTATGCATGTATAAGTTAGAATTATAGATATATTATATTTAATAGGCTTTTCGAATGAGTTATATATATATATATATATATATATATATATATATATATATATATATATATATATATATATATATATATATATATATATATATATATATATATATATATATATATATATATATATATATATAATTCGATTGTTCGAATATAAATCTATATGAAAAAAAAAAGGGGTCATTAGTTATAAGCATTTGAAAACAAGTATATATTTATATATTTAAACATAAAATTGCTAGCAAGATTAATGTTTAAATATTAAAATGAAAGTTATTAATTAATTATTAAAATATAATAATGAAATTATATTAAAATGAATAAAATAAACTTGATTGAATAGGAGGTGGCGGGGGTTATAGTTTGGTCAACGGTGGTTGATGGTAATATCGACCACCCCCCTTAATATAGGGAGGAGTCGGTATTACCACCGACTACCCTCCTCCTTCATAAACCATGCACTCCCTCTTCCTCCACTATCACTACAATCAGTGAGCAATAAGAGGTATCCTCCATTAAAACACTGCAATCAGCAATGACACCTCTCGCCCCTCTCGCTGTTCAAAGCGATAACCAACCACGGTGTAATGGCAGGGAGACCGGTTTATTTAGTCGACCCTCCTGCCTTTCGATAAAGCATGCTCCACATAGCAAGTAGAAAACCACGAGGTCTATTCCACATAACAACCATTTGTAAGCAGAAGTCGACAAGTTTAATGGTATACTGGAAGCCACCGAGACTTAGGAAATGCAGAAACTGTTACAAGTAACGACTGAGAAAAGATGGTTTCTTTAATACAAGTAAATGTTTATGTGAGGGAGGTCGATAGTAATATCGACCACCCCCCCTTAATAAAAGGGAGGGGTCGGTATTACCACCAACCACCTTCCTCCCTTTTAAATAAAGGCTTCTCCACGTTGATTCACTCACCGCCTAAGTAGAAAGTGACACCAATTTATATGCAACCATATCCATTCAGGTATGTCATGGAAGGAATTAATGAAGGGTTAAGAGGTAATGTAGGGAGTAACTTGGAGAATAATGTGGTTTACCAACCCACGTAAACCCATCCATATCCACCATTATCAACGTGTATTAGATAGTTATTTAATTTGCTCATTTTTAGGAAGTTATTTTTAGTAAAGTCGACTTAGTCTTGGAGTTAAAAGTCTCATGGATAAATTATTAATATGGACTTAACCACTTTAGTGGTGTGGTGTCATGAAATGCTTAATGCATAACTTTACATGGTGAACACATAGGTGTTCATATACAATTAGGATTGTTATGATGCAATTAGATCTTGAGTGGTGTCACTTAGAGTCAATCCACCTCTAGTAGAGGTAGCCTGAAAGTAGGAAAGAGGGTAGATGAAAACCTTATATATAGACCATTGAGTTGGAAGAGAAGAGGGGGGAGATGCAACGAAGGATTAGAGAAGTCATTTTTGGTATCCAAGGAAGGACGATGGATTGTAGAAAGAAGAATAGGTTTAGAGAGGATAGTGTTTTGATAGTATCAAGAGAGTTGTTTTTTTTTTTTTTTGATAGAGTTGGAAAGTATTGGTGAAAAGGATCGCAAGCAAGGCACATTTATCGGCGAGAGGGCGTTAAGGTCTTGCATATTGATCAACACTTCAAATAGGTCAGGAATTTCTTAGTTTACGATCATTAATATTTACAATCTCTGTTATATGTCATGTTATTGTCTTGCTTATGAAATAGTTATGGTTATGTTTTATTTATCGTTAGGGATTGTTAAATAAAATCATATAATAGAAGTTGTGATTACGTTATGACTATAGAAGTGGAATAGTGTTTAAGTTCAAATTTCACACTTGTTATTATATGGAAGAAATGTATTATGTCTTATTGTAAGACTTCCTTGATGAAATAAATATATCTATTTTAATCTTCGTCTATTGTATAAATGGAAATTATTAAGGTGGCGTACCTATAGTAGTTAACAAGAGTAATTGAACTCTTAAACTTGTCAATAAGTGTAAAATTTTGTGTTTTACCGACCATATTGTTCTTCGTGTCTTGACAACGTATATTCGTATTGCAAGTTAATTTTGTGATAGGTGTTGGTACGTAAGATTACCTTGTTTTATATGGTGGTCGCAACTAAGTACATTAAGTCATGTTTTCAGTATGTCTTGTGTGCCATGTCTTGGCCAGTTATTTAGATATATAACCTTAAGGAAATGAGCCACTGTGAGTTGTTCGTAATGGTCAACCTTAGGTTAATAATTATGTATCTTTCATTCGAGGTAGGTCAAGATTAGGAATGGCTGTCTATGTCGCCATAGAGTTCTGTAGATAGAAATAACCCGTAGTGTCCTAAGAGAGAGAGTGGCTTTCGAGCAGGGGCCATGCCCAAAGTGGTGACAGGATAACCCGTTGGAAGTTGGTTAAGAAAGTGAAAATCTAATAAATGACTAGGGAAGGGTAGAATAAAAGTTAAATAAAACAATGTGCCTCGCACATAGGTGAGTGCTAGTACAGGACTCATAATGTAGCGAGAAGGCCTAGAATGGAAAACTTACCACCTTGTCTTCGTGAGAGGATTGGTAAGGTCCGCATGAGTCTTAGTTGGAATCGGAGGTTCGGGAGAGGTTACCAGGATAACCGAGGATGGGGGTCGGGACCTATGGAGGTTGTACCATGGTATCCACCATAAGACATGCGATGACACTTTCTCCTTAGAGTCACTAGTGTTTTGTGAGTTGGGTCACATGATTGTAAGTGGAGTCTTGTAGTCCTTTCGTTCTTGTTTCATTTTGCTTGCTTGAGGGTTATCTACTATCTCCAGCATGGTGGGGTGGTTCCCTTTCGGAATCACATGGTTGGGTGGTAGTGTCACTTCCCATTGGATGTTCTGGTATGTATCTTCAAGCGAGGAAGGACTTCGCTGATGCTCTTGGATCATGATTCATGTACCGACTCTTGTTCCTATCCATTATTCAGTTGAAAACTAGAGGTTTTGAAAAGAAACTTTATGTAACTTTCATTTTGTAACATTTTAGCTCATGATGTAATTTCTTTTTGAAAACATGTATCTTTGAATATTGAAAGCAAAGAAATATTGTAAGGTATGCTACTTCAATTACTTAATTCTGTTGTATATAATATATGATTACTTGACGTATTTTAGATTCTTTCTTTGTGGAAATTTTATCTTAAATATTTAATTTATGAAGTAATATTCGTTGGTAACCCTTAGGAAATTCAGGTGTTAGACTTCCGCTATGTTATTATTCGTGCTAAGGTTTAAATTCATGCACTTAATTAAAAAAAAAAAAAATTATTTCACCCTTAGTTGCATAGATTATGATGTTTTCCTTTAGGGTTCCTGATGGGGCGTTACACTCTTGACCTTAAGTGTTAGTACTTTGGCAAAAGCTCTTGCCTAATGAAGGCAAGTGAATGTTAAAGGTGAAAATACAAGGAGCTAACATAAGGTTCTAAAAAATAAAAAAATAAAAAAAAAATGATGTCGCTAGTAAAATTATATGATTACATTATACAATCCTAAGAGATTCCAAGTAAACAAGCATCAATTTTGTACCAAACTATTAACCGTGCGTGTAAGACAGGGTGAATTCACAAAGCTGGTTCCCACTTTTGCCAATGAAGGAATTTGGCGAAAGTGGGAATTTCGGATTTGCCAGTGTTCGAGCGAAATACAAATGTTCGCTCGGACTACCCCTGGGAGTCCGAGCGAACCAAACTGTTCAGTTGGGTTCGCTCGAACATCGAGTGGGTTCGCGCGAACATCGAGCGTGCCAAAATCAAGCTCACTTGTTCGAGCGAATGGGGGTTCGCTCGAACCCCTTTTGGTTCGAGCGAACCCAATCCGATCGAACTCGTGTTCGTTCGAACCCCAAAAATTAGAAGTTTCTGCAAAAAAAATTCAGAGTTCTGAAGAATTAATGACTTCGGAGCTCTGGTTCAATGCACGAATGAAATAATCTTGATAACCCAAAAATATTAGATGGTAGTACTCGAAGCAAGCTTTCCAACGAATATAATTTTGTAGTATTTTGAATTTATTATGTTCTTGATTTTTTAATTTTATTAAAAATTGGTTTTTCACCGAACATGAACTTCTCTGTTCAACGCATTGGGAAAAATAAGAAACTAATTCAAAAAAATTCTGAAAAATATCTATGCCCTTGGTATTGATGTCTTCTTTCTAACAAAAAGAAAAAAATTGAATTTCGATTTATATAGAACAAGTTATGTGTTCAAACGTAAACCTATGTTTGAATTATGACTAGTCGGACTTCAAAACTTTATAAAATGAAAAATATTGAACATATCGCTATAAAACCAAATGCAAGCCCTGGATATTGATCTTACAAACCAAAATTCGAAAGAATTGAGTTTTTATCATTTATAGGAAAAAAGTTATGCATTTCGGGAGGCACATCACTCTTTAAAAATGTAGTTTGTTGTAAAAAACTACTTTTCGAGGGAGATGGAAAATTTTTAAAAAAATCTTTCAAAAAAATTTGAAAAAAATGTATATAGAATCTACAAACAAAATGCTAGAAATCACTAATTTACATCATCTTCAAATTTTTAATAGTTTAAAAGTTATAGTTCTCGGAAGTTGAAGATTATTTTAAAAATGTACATCTCAGTGTCAAAAGTGGCAAAAAAGTGGGAACCATTATTGTGAGTTCACCCGACATGAAAGTGCCGATGCTTGAAGCTACCGCATAACATTGAGTCAGGGCTTAGCATATTAAGATAATTAATGGAAGTCCAAGAGGAATGGACGGAGAATGGTAGAGTTAGTGCAATCACCTGTTAGATATAATTAAGGATGTTAATAACCCTAAATAGATAATGAATTATATCGGAAAGTGTTGCTAGTAATAGTAAGCACATGAAGGTTAAAATGGAACATGATCTATAAAATAAAAAAAAGACGAATGCGAACTCGTGTATAAGAATGTATTTCATAAATCGATAAAGGATTTTAAAGAATCCAAAATCTCAAGAGTCTAATAATCATTTCCTAACACACTCAGGACGCGTGATCTTGGGTGATGTGCTGCGGTTAGTCCCTATAGCATGGCTAGAATGGTCACCTTGTTTCAAGTTGATTCAACATTAATTTTGATTTTCTTTGAAGAGTATATTGTGACACTGGGGCTAGGACTTTCTTTTTATTTATTTTGGTTATGAAGAGAGGACCACTAAATTTATGTTTCTTTTTGTATGAACTATAGCACTTGCCATGTTTCTAGTTTTAATATTTTTCAATTGCCGACATTTTTCTTCTTTTTATTGGACTTGACAGAAGTAACTTGTATTTTTGAAAAGTGTCAAGTGGTCATTTTGATAGTTGATATAACTAGCCCTAGTGATGTGATTTGTGTAATATCTATCATGTTCGTAGAACCACTGATAGCGTGTCAAGGGACAATACCGCAAGGAGTGAAAAATTAGGCACAAGAATTAACAAAGAATTGGTTTTATCAAATTAAGATAAAGGAAGGAATATCCTCCTAAGTGAAATTAATTGCGAGTAATCTGGAAGAGAAAGAATTATAACAATAGTGTGACCTAGGCCTAATGAATTGTGAAAGTAATGATTGTCGACTGATAAATTTGGTATGTGTATGGGATGATTGCGTAAGTATTAATAAGTTCCATCACTCCTTTGGAACGGGTTTGTAGGGTACCTCAATGTTTGGAAATGGCGAATAATGTTCCCTATAAAACTTAAACCTTGGAGCCTAGAAATATAAAAACATTTTAATCCCTAGTGGTAGAAAACTACCCTATATAAGGGCGAGATTGAAGAATCTAAATTTGATTTTGTCTTGCCACCTAAGAAAGTTGGAAGAAAATTTATGCACCTAGGATGGTTTAGCAAATAGTGTATTAACACCCTAATGAGGTGTCTTGATGTAAAATAAGTAGATTCGTTTTGGTTAAGTGTGATGTCAATTTTCTTAGGTAACATGCATGGATGAAAGTATGGTAGGACAAACACGCTTTTAAACAAATCCTAAACAAAGTAGCACTCCTAGAAAATTCATTATGTGTAACCTTGATTATGGGAGTTGATGTGTGTTATTAATATGATTTGGATGTCAAAATAATGTAAGTTGTTGAAAGATAGAAATTTGCAAACACCTACTTGAGATCAAGGGGAAATTTAATAAAAATACTAAGAACTTAACCTTGTGAAGATAGTAAGTTAATTACAATAATAAGTTGATTTTGGTATTTCATCCTTGTAGTAGGAAAGGTAATAGTTTGAGTAACTTATGGAAATGGAGGGAAAGGTTATGTCCCTACTTCGAAATTCTACTCATGCGACTTCTAGGAGTAAGTCGAACTCTAGGGGAGGAGGATGTAAGGCCTTCCCCAAACCAAGCTTTGATTTACTTAGTTGACCATGTGTGACCTATTAATAAATGCTTTATAATTCAATAGAATGGACTGTGTTAGATAGATAGATTGGTGAGAAAGGTAATTGAACCAAGTTATAGAGTTATTGCACCTTGTGGTGTACTTTTTGGATATGTTATGAATTTGAAATCCTAAAAGATCCAATGACTGGATAATCTTGATTTAACGTATGTCAGCTATGTCTGGATGTAGAATGTATTTCCTGATTTGATAACAACGATGAATGTTGATGCTTCATCTATATGCTTTATGATAAAGAACTCTATATGATCCTAAGATAGGATAAAATTGAGAGGAGGTATGTCATTATTGGATTTGCATGACTTTACTATGAGGATAGAAATAGGAATGCAGGTTTTAATGTATGGATCAAAATTATGTGAATGATGATAATTGTTATGTGGAGTTATTTAGATGAAAGATGTATTGATTGATAAATGTATATTGTATGCAAAGTGTTTGTAGTGCACTATTATTCAGGTGTTTTATATTACATGAGATTATTTGGGAGTACTAATGTGTAAATTGAGTTGCGCAGGAATTATCCATGTGACCATGGGAATATTACGGAGAACCAAACCTAGACTTATGTATGTTCGTAAGCCAAGGGTTGTCTATTTGGAGAGACAACACCCCATTTGTGTTGTATTTTATTCGTAATAGTATATGCTGCATGTGTGTTAAGTGTTATTTAAAGTTATTGTGTAAAATCCACAAGAGACGATTTCATGTTTTAAATTGTAAAAGTGTTTTATTTGTGTCACTTGACACATGTGTGGATTTAAGTTTAAATGTTTTATTTTTGTCTCTTGGTGGGAAAGTGTTCAACTATAGCCTTTTCAATTAATGTAACGTGATGTCATAAATGCCTTGGGAAAAGAATCTTTGGAGAGGTCAACATATGTTTGACCCGAAAATAAACTTCAGAGGGGTTTAAAATGGGTTAAATGAACACCTAGGGGTAGTTTAATAGGGTTTCCTAAAGCCCATAAGGTATACCTAAGGGTTAGGGGTAATTTTAGGCAAGTTTCTACTCCTAAGTGACCTTTTTGACACTTTAAAAATTGGCTTTTCTGAGTTGTGCGAAAATTGAAATTAGAAGTTTGATCTTAGTTGTAAACTTTCCTATTCGAATGAGAGTCTTTTTCCCATTCTGTCTTACTTTCCTTTTTGAGTTTTAGAAACTTGTGAGAACTGAGAGAATGGGCTTCTTAAGCAAGAATTTGAGAATTTGAGGGTAATCATCCACTCTCCATTCTTGGAGACAAAAGAATTTTGTAAAGAAAAAGAATGAATTTGGTTTGAGAATTTTAGCTAAGGGTAGAAAGGGAAGAACCGTGGAATTGGGCTGCTCATCCTCAACAAAACTAACCTACCTTTGGGTAGATTAAGGTTGGTCGTATTCATCATATAATCGATTTCTTGTTGCATGTGTTAGTAAGTAATGTTTGTGAAAAAAGATTTGTTTTCATGCATGTCTCTTGGAGATTTATTTGGAAATTTGTTTATACTTTGTATGTGTGTTTGGGAGTAATCAAGATCTCCTACTCTTGGGAGAGAGGAGGATCTTGTGGGTGGTAGAAGTGACAGCCCTCGAGTGAGAGACTCTCGTTATGAGAGCGATCACAAGGGAATTCATGTGACCCTTGCTGCATGGCTTGTTTATGCATTGGGGGTCATAAGCAGGGAAATAAGGCATGAATGCCTTGGGGGGCATAAGGAATAAAGGGTTGATTTATGTTATACTTGATGTATTTAGTTTGCCATGAGGTGGCTATATGCTTTGGTTTGCCATGAGGTGGCTATTTGTTTTACCATACTTGCAGTCTCCTCAGGGTACTTGGTCCACTACCACCCTTGAAAAGACATCACCAATGTGTGGTGCAGTGTAGCCCGGGTTGGGGTTGTGTTTGAGTTGTGTATTTTTCTGTCTTTTGAGTTTGCATGTTTGCTGCCTGTCTAGGGCTTGGTTCTCCGAGCTCGAGGGTGGCTACTAGTTAGCCTAGGCTGGGAGGTGAGCACTCCATGGTCATAGCTTTTGATTTAATTGCAAGTTGTTAGAAGAAAATAAAAGAACAAATAGAAGTTGTTGGTTTAATTGTTTGCAGATAAGGATTTGGAAAAGGAGTATTTGATATTATAAGTGCAGAAATGTAAAAGGAAACTATATGTTGTACCCATTTAGGAAAGAAGGTGTAGCTAATTTATTTGAAGTCCTCATATAATAGGAATGATGGACTAGTTTGGGTATTTCACCCTCTTGTAATAATGTCTATATTGTATTCTGAAAATGCCTTAAAACAATGCATTATTTCTATAGATTTAATATTGCATAAATGAAAGGATTCTGTTGAGTATCAGTTTGCATCGTTCTTAAAATTTTAATGCTTGATGCATGTTTATTTTGAAAACAAAAATTAGACTATTTTCTATGCAAATCTCTAAGTTTTAAATTAACTAATAAAACATTTACTTGCTGTTAAAATGACTGATTTACGCCATTTATAGGAATGTGTTTAAATTATAGAATACTGTTATTACTTAATTATAGAGAATAAAATCCAATGATTAAATGAGCAAAATGATTTAAAGAAATTTCATCCCTCTATGGTTGCTACTTATTTCATTAAAATTTGTCTTTTGGATGGTTGCTATATACTCGGACATCATTTAATGCAAAAAAAAATCCTATAGTTAATCAGATTTAATGGAAATGAATAAATTCTAAAAATATAGTTCTAAGTATATCTAATGCAGCTAACTTCTTATTCTTTTTAAAAAAGAAAACCTATATTTAGTTAGCCTATTAATTTACTTTAGAAACTCAGAAATTAATGAGAATTCCAAAACATAAGCATATAAATAAATATATATGTATCTGAATATATATTTATTTATAAATTTTAGTTTAAATATATATCAACACTTTTAGCTTATTGGTGTATATATATATAAATAAATATATAAATACATACATACATATATATATATATATGTATTATTTTAATTAAAAAAAATAAACAAAAAAAAATAATAATAATAAATAAAATACCAACAAGGGGCAAAGGGTTTGAGGCGCGGCCTGGGATCGTCACCACTGTGGTTTCCACAGTTTGTGGCGTGTAGGACGTCGCCACTGTGGTATCCACAGTGAGCAGCGCCCGGGAGCGTCGCCACTGTGGTATCCACAGTGAGCGGCACCCGGGAGCGTCGCCACTGTGGTTTCCATAGTGACGGTGCTCGGGTTCGCCGCCACAGTGGTACCCCTGAGACGCCCGCCGCCGACCCGTTAACCCTCAGTCTCTCCCTCCCCACTCAGTTGTTCGGTCACCGCCATTTTTAGTCACTCGGACCTGCTTCAAATAAAAATTTCAAAACCCTAACCCAGTATGGGTTAGGGTATTCGAAAAGATATAATAACAATAAAGAATGAAATAAGTAACTAATGGGGCCATTTATAATGATTTTTAAAAAAAAAAGATTAGAGTTTCTATATTTTTTTTAAAAATATATAAGTTAAGTGATATGGAATTGTTTAATATAGAAAAAAATTGTTTTCTTTTTTATATATGTGAATATATATGTGTTATGGATAAAAGAAATATATATGTGTGTGTGTGTGTGTGTGTGTGTGTGTGTGTGTGTGGTTATTAAAATGAATGTATGAATTGGCCATAATATGATGGTTTATTTAAAACGTTCATACTTTTATAAATTGTTAAATAAACCAGTAAATATAATGAAAAAGGGCAAATGTAGATTAAATATTTTAATAATCTAAATATGCCTTTAATATTTAGGTGGGCAAATATATATAAATAAAAAAGGGGAGATGTTTAAAATTTGAATTACTTAGGAAGTTAAATCTTCTAAGGACTTTTAGGTCAAAGTTGGTAAGTTGGTTATAGCTGAGAGGAAATATATTCAGACCAACTAAAATATAAGTTTTAGAGATTTAATCCTATAGAATGATGTTCGTTATGGGTTTAATTGATTCTTTTAGTCGAATTAGTATACACTACTTTTTAATTAGGTAAAATAAAATATAGACATCTATAAAACTATGTGTTTGGACTAATTTAACTAGTTCCTAAAATTAATCGAAGGGCCCCAGTTGGAGATTAATTAGATCTTCGATAATTATTTAGAGAGTGATGAATTAAATCAATCTTTTGACTATATTTGATGTGATAATAAAATTAACTCTATTAGCACCCCGCAGTTAAATTAAATTATTAAGAAAGGGTGTATTAACAGGATGATGGGAGCTTGATATTTATTAAATAATTGATGTCGAACCAAGTAAATTTATTAAAGACTATTTAGTAGAAAAGAATCTATTTAAGTATTAATAAGATGCAACTGAAAAGAAAGGGACTTTCGAGAGAATTTAATAACTCCCTCATGAGACTTATTTGCTCCGCTTGATAATAGAAATGATCATAATTGTCATGTTAGTATTTAATACCAATTAAGATTTTGCCTGGAACAACTTGTTAAGTTGTCACAACTATTTAAGCAAATGAATGCATGTAATTATGTGTTTTAAAAAAAAAAAAAAATTTGTCGGTTGTGTTTTGCCCTAAATTTTGGGCATGACAGCTAACACCTAACAACCAAGGGACTCAACATGACAACCAGAAGATAACAAATGAGAACAATGAATCAAATCACATCACAAGGCTAATCGTAAATCAATAAACTCCTAGAGACATAATCAACAACGAAGGCATAAGGATAAAGGACACATTTATGTAAGAGCGTCATCACATGCTATCCTCCCAAAGAAGGGGCCACACCACACCTTGATAGACATGTGGAGCCATCTCAACCTATGAGCAATAAAGGGAGTTTGGCTTACCGCTCCTAGGGTCTTCCCAATCCCATCCCTAGTCTCTCCTCAAGGGCTATGAGTGGGAAATAACAACAACTATCCATTATCTTGATTATGTGAATTCCTAATTACCCAAACCTACCAATCAATTATTATGGTTATGACCTGCAACTCAACATAAACTCTTCATGTGGTCCCATTACAAGTCTAGACCCTAAGCATCCTCTCTAGGAACCTCTTAGAAGCCTATTTCTCACGACCCCAGTCCTACACATGCAATATCCCACTCTCCCAACCATGGACCATAACCTTAGGGTTAAACATGAATAAAAATAACATCACAACAATATCATGAATACAGAATCACAGTAACAACATCATTGAAGCAAATTGATGCATATCAAGATTCATATACCCAAATACAAGCAAGATCCTTCACCAAGAAAATACAACAACGAACCATGACATAACTATGATATCAAAAGACAATCCAAAATCCATTCTAATCCTCTATAGTGAGGCAAACTAATCCCACTAGAGCTTTCATAATCATCCCTCAATGAAGAGGCTTTCTTCCTCTCACTAAAGCAATTCAACATATGAACAATATCCTCAACGGTAAGGCACAAATCTACTTACCAGAGAAAAAAAAAAGGGTAAATAAACTACACAACATCATAAAAACATCTTATATACTCAATGCAATCACAGTGACCAAAACTAACAAAATCTGCGCCCTGGAGTAGTTCAGCGCATCCAGAAACTAGTTTAGCGCATTTGGGAGCCAGATTAGAATTTCCATGACATCCTACAACATTTTGGGGTCTTCCTTTAGTGTTTTGGTGCCAAACATTAGCGTTTTGGGTTCAAAGAGTAAAAATGAACAAAAATGGAGGAAATAGGTGACGAAGATGCCCAATTTTGAACATAGGCTCTCAAAACGAATAGGTGAATCTCCCAAAAGGTGTGGGAGGAAAAAATAGAGCCTTGAAAATATAGAAGTAAATAAATAAAATAAAACATAAAATATTTGATACCATATCCTCGCTCCTGATACACAAAACATACTCAGAAAGGCCCCAAATTCACACATCAACTTAGGAAGATGCAATACAAAGATAGATAAAAAATAACATTGCAAAGACATTCTAATACCCATAAAACACTCAAACCATCTACAGGATAGGCGATGGTAAAAATGTAACTCACGGGGATTCATGTGAACAACTCTTGACAATGCCACATTCACTCTAATCTTGTACAAATACATAGAATCTTGAGGAGATGCAGAAAACATATAAGGAATGCAATAAAATTTCAAGAGCCTATTAAAAACTCCACAAGATCACAAAGAAAATAAAGGAAACAAAGATTCAATAAGGAAAAATGCAAAATATGCATTCCCGACAAAACACCATTTCCAGATTTTTACCATACTCTTATGCATTATTAATACTTATAAATTTTTCCCCCAAGGCTAGAATGAAATCTATAAACATAAAATCCCTTCTACCAACAATCTTTCAACAATCACAATGCAGACAATCTTTCCAATTAAATTGCAGAGAGAGAAAACAGAGTTCAAACATGGAAATCGCAACCAAGGCAAGAATCAAATTGATGAAGAGAAATTCAAAAATCCAGTGAATAAAATTTGAAATCTTCAATCCAACTTCCACGAATCCAATCCAAAGTTCAATCAAAATTCAAAGCTTCAATCCAAAATCTTACAGAGATGCCAACCTCGACAATGCACAAAAAAATCTATTAAATAGAAAATTAAACTCAAACTATAGAAATTCACCGGCCAATCAAAAAACTCCATAAAACTATATATTATACCTACCATGCATGAATACGAGGTAGATAATATTAAACTATATTATTTACTTACCCTCACAAAAAACAACCAATCAGAATAGAGGCTAGGCAAACTTTATATTATAACCAATTATGCAAATACTAATAAAATAGTAAGTTTAAACATAAATGAGATAATAACAAATCAAATCCTTATAATAAATAAATAAGTAAAATCTTAATAAATAGAAACTTATAATAAAATATCAAATCAACAATAAAACATAAACAATAAATAATTAACAAATCAATTAAATAATAAATAAATAACCAATAAACAATAAATAAATAATTAGATAATCAATTAAGCGATAGATCAAATAAATCAATAAATTAATCTCAATTCAATAATTATAAAATCTCAACAATAATTAAATATCAAATAATCAATTAAACACTAAATAAACTAAATAAATAAATAGTCATACTATATAATAGATCAATCTAAACATTAATAAATCATATAAATCCAATTATGAATTAAATAACAACCACACAATCAAATCAACTCAAGCAACCCGACAAAAGGGTCAAACACCGACACAAGGCTCTAACCCTCAACATGCACCACAACACAACTGACAAGGTGAACAACTAAGCCTAGAGTGTGAGAGGGAAACACATGCCATCTCTGAAAACTTTCCATTGGGATAAGACATGCTCAGACCTGTGGGACTAGGTGGAGTCGATGTCTGGTACCTACAAACCTGCAACCACCACTAAACACAATACAACACATATACAACATATATACATCATAAATGATCAGGCAAGTGATAGAGAATCGCAATGTCATATCATGCTCACAATGAGTGATATGACATCATCTCTAATCACAAATACACTAGAAGACAATCACATACACCCTAGTATCAAATCAACCATCATGATCATAGGATAGGGTTAGTGTAGCCAAGATATTATCAAAATCCCATAAGCAATATGATTCATGATGAATATTGAGCACATATAAACCATCAAATTTAGGTTCATCATCAATATAGTATAAAATGTATCAATCATCCACATGAATCATCAAATAGCATATGTCCACATAAAGTATCTAGCATTAACAATATCATCTGAGATAGAAACAAAATCATAAGTAATCATCAAAATATCAACCACATGTCTGAATAAGTTTATCAATGCATAAATCAAAATACAAATCTAAGAGGGACACTACATCCTCCCCCCCTTTGCCTAGGCTTACTCTTGAAAGCCTTAGAACAAATAGGGGTAAATCTCTCTCATTCATGCAACATCCTCCCATGTCGTCGAATAATCATCACTCAGGTCCCATTGGACCCTTACCTGGTCTATGTCTCGACCCTTGAGGTTTAGTCCTCGACACTGAAGAATGTGCACGAGCTCCAAAGGAAGCTATCTGCCATCAACCTACAAAGAATTCCAATCTAAAACATGCGATACATTAGGATGATAAGGCCTTAAAATAAACACATGAAACACGTAATGGATACGGGACAAGCTAGCCAGCAAGGCAAGGCAATACACTACATTACCAATCCTCTCTAAAATCTCAAAAGGTCCAAAAAATTGAGTTGCCAACTTAGAGCCTTTTCCATAACAGATAGGACTCTTTCACGGATGTACCCTCAAAAACACCTTGTCTCCTATTGAAAACTTCATGTCCACATGATGAGCATCTACATATTTCTTCTGTCTATCTTGTGTTGCTGTCAAATTCTCTCTAATATGTGCCACCTGTTGCTCCATGTCTTGCAACATCTCTAAACCAAGGAGTACACTCCATCCTCCAAGTGATCCCAACTCAAGGGTTTCTGACACGGTCTACCATATAATGCCTAGAAAGGGGACATGCCAATCAAACTATGATAGTCATTGTTATAAGCAAACTCCACCAAATGAATGCAATCCTCCCATCTAGACTATTGGTCCATGATATACATCCGCAACATATCCTCCAACACCTGATTAACCCTCTCAATTTGACCATTTATCTTGGGATGATATGTCAAACTGAAGTTCAACTATGCTCGTAAATCATGTTGAAGGGAAGTCCATAATGCTGAAGTGAACACTAGATCATGATCCGATATAATCCATTGAGGAATACCATGCAACCTCACTATTTGCTCCATGAAAATACGAGCCACTATCATTGTTGTGTATGAAGATTGACTGGTAAGAAATGTGCCACCTTGGTCAACCTATCAACAGTGACCATGATAGCATCGTGACAACGTGAAGACATAGGCAAACCAATGATAAAATCCATAGATATAATATCTCATTTCCACTCCAGAACTAGGTTCGACTGCAACAAACCTACTAGATGTTGGTGCTCTGCCTTCACACACTAACAATCTAAAAAAATGACACTAAATTGGCTATATCTCTCCTCATGCTTGCCCAATGATATAGTTGTCACAAATATGTGTGCATCTTCTTAACACCTGGATGTGCCAAGTAAGGTGCACGATGGGCCTCTGATAAGATCAATGCTTGTAAACCATCTGAAGGTGGAACATATATGCATCCCAAATGTTGAAGAAGACCTTCAAACTCCAAAGAGTAACCTGCATATCTACCATCCAAAGCTCTCCTTGATTCAATCTCTGCTCCAACCTCCTGATACCATTTGTTTGAAGGAAGGGTACTAAGTATCCTACTCCTTAAATCTACACTGAGAGTCATCACTGAAGCCTCATGCCTCCTACGACTCAAGGCATCTACTACCACATTCTCCTTGCCTTGAATGTATCTCACCTCAAAATAATACTCACACAAGAACTCCATCCAACGCCACTACCTAGCATTCAAGTTAGGCTGCGTGAAAATGTGCTATAAACTATGGTGATCACTGTGTAGCTCGAACCGATGCCCAAGAAGGAAATGTCTCTGATGAACCAAAGCATGAGCCATAGTTGCTATCTCTAATTCACGAGTAGGATAATTTAACTCATGATCTTTGAGATTATGTGACTCATATGCTATCACTCTACCATCCTGCATCAAAATTGCTCCAAGGCCCTCCAAGGATGTATTTGTGCACAACACAAAATCATGCAAAGGATCTGGCACTGCTAGAATAGGTGCACTACTCATACGCTCCTTAAGGATCCGAAAGGTTTTCTGACACTATTCTGACCATACAAACTTCTACCCTTACCTTTGAAGAGAAGTGATAGGGTGAGCAATTTTTGAGAAATCCTAAACAAATCTGCGATAATAACCTACAAGATCCATGAAGGTATGAACCTCAACCAATTTACTGGGCATTGCCCAATCCACTATAGTCTGAATCTTAGAGGGATCTACTGCGATACCCTCTCCTGATATGACATGGCCAAGATATCTCACTTCTGTCTAGAAGTACTTGCACTTCGCCATATTGGCCTAGAACTGATTATCTCAAAGACACTGCAAAACTTTCCTCATGTGCTCCTCATGCTCCTCCATTGATATCAAGAAAACCAATATATCATCCAATAATACAAGCACAAACTTGTTGAGATACTTCGCGAAAACTCCATTCATCAAGCTCATGAAAACTGATGGAGCATGACTGAGACCAAAAGGTACCACTGTGAACTCATAATGTTCATATCTAGTATGGAATGTTGTACAATGAATATCCACCTCACAAATCCTCAGCTAGTGATACCCGAACTTAAGATCTATCTTGGAGAAGATCTTTGCATCATTAAATATTAAATTAAATAAATATTTTATTTATTTAATTATTATATCCTAAGTCTTCTATTAATTAAATAAATTCTTATTTATTTAATTAATTCATTTATCCTCTTCTAAGCCTTTCCTCATTTAAAAATATTTTTATTTATTTAAATTATCTTTTCCCTAAATTAAATAAATATTTTATTTATTTAATTGGTCCCACTTCCTCTATTAATTAAATGAATTTTTATTTATTTAATTAATTCATTAGCTTTTTCTCTTCATGACACATGCCATTTATCTTTTAATTTTCCTCTACCTACCCCCTTCATTATTTTATTATTTCTTCTACCTACCCTTTAATCCTTGCCAACCATTTATTTTATTCACCTCTTGATTTTTTTTCCTCTATTTTCTAGAGTGTCTTCTATATAAGAGGATACTCTCATTCTTTCACAGCCCTAATAGTTTATGCGATCAATTAGCCTTCTTGCAATCAAGCAACTTCACAACCACAATCTGGTCTTTGTTGATCTCTTGTGCACATACAAAAATCTAAGAGAAAATATATCAAACAAGATCAATGGAGATAGGAGACAATGGAGATCAAACTCTACTTGGCATGTGAAAGTTATTATTATTTCGGTTTGTTAATTTGCATATTCTTAGGTTTCTTCTTTGGTGTATGGTGAATTCTTTTGTTGTATAACTAGGGTTTGTTGTGGTTGGAGCTTTGTGTTTTTGCAATAGTTTGTCATCATCATTTTTTACTATACATATTTTGGCATGCCTGGTGGGACATGGATTTATATTAGATCTATGTTTTTTTTTGCAAGTTTTTCTCACCCTATATTGTTGTTTTGTAAAACAAATTTGGAGAATAACCTTGTGCAGTTAGGGTTTTGCAATGATTTGATCATATCTCACAAAAAACTAATATTTTCTGCCTAAATTTTTATTTTCAAGTTGGGAATGGTATCATGAGTATTCAATCCGAAATTCAGATTTTTTGGAGTGCATTTGAATTATTTATATATGTTTTATGATATTTCATAAAAAAATAATTTTGGTAGAAAATTAGTGATTTTTTTGGATTTTCTTACATTTCTAAAAAGGGCTCAAAATTCTACAAGGGGTCAATTTTTAATGCTTTTAATTTGCATGCAAAATAATTCACAAAAAATCAGATCTTTGAAAATTAGGGTTTTACAATGATTTGATCATATCTCACAAACAACTAGGAACTTTTGCATAAATGTTTTTTTGCGAGTTGGGATTGGAATCAAGAGTGCTCAATCAAAAATTCAAATTTCTTGGATCAAATGTGAATTATTTATGATTTTTTATGATTTTTCATAAAAAATTAATTTTGGGAGAAAATTAGTGCATTTTTGGGATTTTCTTACATTTTTGGATAGTTCTCAGAATTATAAAGGGGGTCTATTTTTTATGATTTTAATTTGGATGCAAAATAATTCACAAAAAAATAGATCTTTAGAAATTAGGGTTTTTCAATAGATTTTCTTCTAGGGCACAAATCAAGGTATTTTCCTACAAAAATACATTTTCAGAAAGCTTTCAAAATTTTAGCAGGGGTTTGTTCTTTGCATTTTAATTTTTGAGGTAAAAATTCATTGCAAAAAGAAATCAATATCTTGTTGACTAAAAAAAAACATATTGTCGAAGGCCCCCTTTTTTTCACATTTGGATTTGGATTTTCTAAAATTAACCTAGCGAGTGTGCTTGCAGGTGGGGCTAATTTATCACAAACTATTAATCAGTTTTTTGCGGGGTTAATCTAGGTATGTGTCTTTGCATTTAAATTCTTAGTCTAATTAGGGTTCACATCTTTTTCATTTGGGGTTAATGAACTTTTTTGAAGTGTTTGGTGCACTTTGCACGCTTTATGTTTATAACCCTAAATGTGATAAAAAAATTATCCTCTCCCCTCACCTTCCATTGGACCTTGGGAGTAAGAGAAATTGTTATCATCTTCTTTTAGGTAAGAGGGCCTGTCTCCCAAGTATCCCATAAGGGTAAGTGAGAGAGAATGACCCAAGCAGTACTTTCTTTTGGCCGCTATATAAATTAATACATTAAGAGAAATCCGTGATGACTTGGTGATGTGTATCTACACCAACAGTTCTCCCTAGTATCCACACTTGTGTTGGATGCATTTAAAATCCTCTTTGAGGATTAGGAATGGGCTCTTACATGAGTTGTCGCCGCATGGGTAGACACCAAAAATCATAGAAGCTCCCTCAGTAGACACCTTTTGTTTTAGAGGCCAAAAATCCCTACATTTGATGGTTTAGGGTGTGGGGATCATACCTCGTAGATACCTCTCATGTACCCTTTCATGTTGAGACAATAATATCTTATTTGATCTTTGGTCTTTTGAGGTAAGAGAAATTGGTACGCCCAAGAAGTGAGTGTTGTGATGGGGGAGCCAATGCTACTAGAATCCCTAGTTGTTCACTTGTTTGAGGCATTTCTATGTTGTGGGGGGGGCCATTGAATGATTTATCATTCCAGCCTAGGTTGTGCATGTTTTCAAGTGTCTTTGATTTGTGTTATACTAGTGGAAATATTTTGAACATACACATAAAATTTTGGACAAAACACCTTCAGACATTATGTCTTCATTGTTTGTTGTGTTTTCTTGCCATAAGACATTCAACAATAAGTTCTGATCACAATCAACATTTGAAAAATTTGGAAATATTAGAAAAATTTGCCAAAAACACATCTGTGACAAATGAAATTACGTCTGTGTTTCTAAAAAGTGTCACTATCGGCAAGAAAAATGTACTTGTGCTTTGAGATCAAAAGAACTTCTAAGGCATTTTCCTATAAGCCTTCATTTTTAGTCAACTAGTCTTTATCACGACTTTGCCAATCATTTTCACTCATTTGCAATCCTTCATTCATACCTTCTAGGATAGAGTCAAAATGTTTCTTTGTGGTCCTAATCATACCTTGCAAACATACTACAATAGATCACTAGGTGGTTCCCACATCAAATCTATCATCTTAGGGTTCCACTTGATCCTCTTTAGTCAAGGTCAACTTACCTCATCAAGAGATCTATCACCTCTTTGGAAGCCACACCTTGCTTTAGATCACACTTATCTTGGACTTACACTTTTGGACATTGCAAGATAACCCTAGATTTATTCAATCTCATATTCCTTCTTGGTTTCCCATAGTCTTGACATTATCTTCCATCTCTTATTTTAGCCAAGGTTTAGTTCATTGTTGAAACCCATTCACAAATGTATAGAAGAGAATTCGAGGAAGCTCTAAGATCTCTCAACATGAGTACCTATGAGTTTGAAGGAGATGAATTTTACAATCCATTTGAGAATCACAGTAATATAACAAACAATGACAATGAGAACAACAATGGCAATGGCAATGCATCCATTACTTCTGTAGACATTGAAGAGACTATCATAGATCCAAGGTTGAATAGAATAATTGAAGAAATCATGAGAAGAGATAGACAATACTACTTTCAAGTCATGGCACAAAGTGGAACAAGACTACCTCATGACTTTGATATGTTACAAATTTTACATGATCCTAATCACGTGAATCAAGCTAATGCCAATCCTAGAGGACATAATGGTGGTAATAAGAGAGAACATTTCATTCTTGAGTCACCCTTGTCCTTATTTCAAAAACCAGAAGTTACAAACACTCATGCTCAATCCAACTTTCCTAGGAACTCTCATGAACAACCCCATAGTCACCCTTTTCCATGGATAATAAAAGCTAATACATATGCTCACACACATGATAACACCCAAGATTGAACCAATACATATAGTTATACTCAAGGAACATTCAAAATCATGACACAAGGAGACCCCATGTCAAATTTGGGGGAAACATCCAAGATCATTCTTATGATACCTCCTATACTCATAGTGATGACATGTATAATCAGCCTCGACCTAGTGCTCCTCATTATAATACAATACCAATTGGTCCATATGCTAGCTACAACTATGTTCCTCCTCCATATGAACACATATATGACCAATATCATCCATACATGCATTATATCCCCCCTCCTCCACCTGGTGCTTCAGGCATGAGACTAACTCAAAGAGAAAAGACACCACCTAAGAATGACTTGCAATAATAAATCAACGATTTTCAAAAACAAATGGTAGACATGAATGTCCTTATCCATTTGACATAAATATTCCAATGCCTCCATTTCCTCCACATTTCGTGACACCAAAATTTGATAAGTATAGAGGCAAGGGAGATCCTAAGGCACACATAAGAGAATTTTTCACAACTTGCATTGAGGTAGAATGAGAAGAAACATACTTGATGAGGTTGTTCCCACAAAGTTTAGATGGTCAAGCTATGGAATGGTTCTCCCAACTTCTACCTAGAATTAAGTCATGGGGTGATCTAGAAGAAGCTTTCATACACTAGTAGAAATATGACCAATAAATAACTACGTGACCAAAATTTTTAGTCACGAGACCAAATTTTAGTAATTTTTTACAAGAAAGCTATGAATGACTAAATAAATGACTAATTTGGTCATTGGGTGAGATCACACAAATAAAAATGACTTAATAAATGACCAATTTGATAGATGATAGATAAATTCTAAATAAATGACTAGATAATTGTCTAATTCTTCTCTTAAAGAAATTAGGTACTTGTGGAAATGATATAAAAAATTGATCCTAATATTTTTGTTTGTAAATTATTTATTATTTAAATATTATTTTTATTTATAAATAATAAATTATTTTATTGGTAGATGTATTATATTATATTTTTTTATTTCTATTAAAAATATAATAAGAATAAAAGTATAACAATTTCACATGGATTTAAAACAATTTTTGAAGACAAAATAAATATTTTATCTTAAGTATTTAAATTATTCTTTATATTATCTTAAATTAAAAATTAAAAATAGTTTAATTGTATACATATATATATATATATTCTAATAAATATATATGTATATATACATCTTACTATTTATCAAAATTGCATTATATTTTTTATTGCAGATTACCCCTTTTTTATTGTCACCCATTTTTCATCTATCTAGATTAAAAATAGCCTATATAGATTTCAAGGTCATAATTGAAATTTTAAAAGGTTTTGAATTCTCTAAAGAATAAATAAAAAAATTACCTCCAAAGGCTAATTTTTTTCCAAAAACAAATGACTCCCGCCAAGGAAAAAATTAGCGCGAAATCAGAATTTCGATCGACAGATCGAGTAAGAGGAGCTATGGAAACCATACCAATGACATTGGAATGTTGTTCATTGTAATAAAAAAAATTCTATAGAAAAAATAGGAAAGCAGAAAGTGGTCTTTATCTACACTCTGTAGACTGCGCACAGTAGAAGAAGACCAAAGGAAGACATTGACAAACACATGTATTGTACATTTGTGTGTTTTTCAATTATAAAACTTTCAATAAAATTTTTGTATCTTTTTCTTGTATGCAATATAAATTTTTTGTATTAGATAAACTACCCACCTAGAGAGGAGATTGATCATTGGCATGCCCTCCTATATCAATTGGGTTCCCTCGAATTCAATCTATGTAGCAAGGAGTCAAGCTATTGGGAGAGAGGAATCAAGGAAGGATATTTGAATCCACCCACCCCTATCCATAGTCGATAGTAGGGCAACAACAAACCCCAAAAACAATACCACCATAAAAATAATAGTAATTGATCATTTATATTTTCTCTTTATCTAACCGTGACATGAAATAGCTATATGGCCATGAATTCTCTTGTTATTGACAAGAAGAACCATTATATCTACAGTTTATGAAGGCTCTATTTCTATGTGTTAGACTATCCTTTGGGTCACCATCTTGGTATGCATGACTCTTTATGTAAATATCAGACTCTTACTTAATTCTAGAAACTTCAATGTGCCGCTCTCTTTGGGTTTGATAGTGCTGCTCTTTAAGGTTGAGAATCCCTTGTGACTTTGCACTGTTATTTTGTGCATTGATTGCAAATAGTTGTCCTTTTCTATTGTCATTTTGGCGTTACAATTGTAAGATTGCTAAGAGTCTTTTGTCCTAATGACTATTGCAATCCTTGTTCTTATAGCATTGTTTCTCAATCTTTCTCTAGATTGTTCTAGTCTACCCTTCAAACAAAGAGACCTTACTAAAACATTCATATAAAAAACCAATAGACAGTCTTTGTTGTTTACAACAGTTCAATAACAGTGATTGACTACTTTTATCTTGTAAACATTTTAGACTTGTAAATCAATATAACATTACTACCATGATTATATTGCTTGTCCCTCTTGAGCAATCAACTTAACTGTCCCTGTATACACTACAATAGATATCTCTTTTATTCCTTTAGCTATTTTTCTCTTTAGTTGCGATGTCCATTGTAGATACTTTAGGTCTGGACCTTCATTACTTGATCATTGACTCTACTCTTCAATGTTTTGAGTGTCTTTGATCACCCCTAAGTGTGTGTTGCTCTATGAACTCTATTCTATAAAGATAATGATCTCCTTCTTCTTGCTAACTGAGTTTTCTTCTCTTTGATATCTTGAATACTGTTGCTCTGTCTTGTGGGGTTGAGTGCTTCTTTTAAATCATTAGATAAATCTCCCTTATGTTTGTTCTGTGGCTGCTCTTACTGTCTTAATGGTTGTAACTTTGTCCTAATACTATCCTAACCTTGTCTACACCTTGAGTAGACTTGATCATGACCTCATATATCTCTTTTGTCACCAATGGGTCTATCTTGGAAGAACCATAATGACAGTCATAATAGGACTGCATGTGACCCTTGTACATTTTAATGGTCTTTGGAAGCTCATTGATGGTGGCTTTGTGTTTCTTGGAATCTCTATTACTCCTTTGGCTAGATGACTGTTATGACTATATTTACCTTTCCCTTTTGAGCTTTAATTTCTCTGTGTCTCAATACTTTTTTATGACTACCATTCCTCTTGGGCTATTCATATCATGGTTTGACAAAGACTATCATTAAAGTCATTGTGATCTTTGATCCTTAAGCCCTATCACATTGATGTTTGGCTATCATTTTGAATTTATGTTTACCAAAAAGATCTTGGATCAATCTTCTCATATCTTTTCCTTGAATTTCAACAATAAGGATTATCATTTAATGCCCCTAGATGCTACCTATTGATGACTGTCAAAACTGATTTTTATTGCTTCTTTATGCTTAGACTATGTTTCTCTACAACATTATTTTTGAGGGAGGAAACTCTTCAAACCTTCATAACTGTTCTTTAGCTTTTCTCCCTATTTTGTATAGTTTCTTTGTAGTTGTGATCATTGATCATGTTGCTGCCCCATGTAATAATGAATTGAATGCCTTGATTCTTATGTGAAGCATGACTGCATTTTTTGTATGTTTCCATGTGACTATGATATGTCTCCTTTATACTTTGTAGCTTTCCATCATGCCTATCATAGCAATTCTATTTATGATCTATGTCACTGATTTTGTGTCATTTAAGACTTAAGATCTCCATATTTTGAAATTGTAATATTTGTAGGTGCAGCTACTTTATGGAATCTCTGCATTTTTTTACAAGTTTAGATAAATTAATCAAGTTTGACAGAAATTGTGTCAAGAATGAAAGTAATAGTTAAGGGATGGAATTATTTTAACGTGCATAGAATAGTCATCAAGAATCTTACCATTCCCCAAAATGTACAATCTATTGATAAGTTCTCTCCTGAGTGTAAAAAAAAAATCATTATATATATTCAATATCCAAGTATACTTTCAGAAGGAGCAGCCATCAAACATTTGGAAGCGCCCTGTAAATTGCATAGCTTTTGTCTGCTTTGCATTAGTCATCCACAAAAGCCAGATATGGATTCATAACATGACCAAACTCCATGATGTCCCATTATCTGTGCCTGCACAATTGGCTCATTGTAAACATATGAGGAAATACTCTTCAACAACATCATTTTCTTGAGCTTAAAATTTTCATTTGAAATAGGAGGAGCTCTATTGAGTCTAGATATAATCCAATCCTCATTGTAGTGCTTGATAACATACTCTAAAATCTACTCTGCACTTTTCTTGTCATTTCTGATTTCATAAGGAGGGGGCATCAAACATTTGGAAGCACCCTATAAAGTGCATAGCTTTCGTCTTCTTTCCATTAGTCATCCACAAAATAACTAGCACTTGCACCAAATAAATTGCAATGGTTATGTCGATAGTAAGATATATAAAATGAGATTTCAATCTTGTATAAATTTATGTATTAAACAAAACTTTCATGATTTTGTTGTATTTGAATTTCTTTGCATCAGAGTATAAATCATTAATGTGTCATAATTGAATATTACTAGTTACTTGGATGTACCTTGAATGTGTCATCTTTGGATTATTTTTTACATTTGTTATTCTCATGGATAGGTATTGAAGCACTTGCATGGGTGATAAAGCTTGTTTGGATAGGACCTGGAGACTTTTGGAAAGGCGGGAAAGGAAATCGGAGTTTGCTGCAACCAATTTGAAGTCAGTGAGGCCCTCTGTAGAAAATTTAGAGGTAATTTGAAACTCTCATTGCTGAAAGTAAGCTAATAGGAAACACACACATATTCCACTCTTAGCAGGTAAACTTCAAATGAATGTAAGATAGATCTCAAAACAATGACTCATTGTATCCTCTTCTTTCTCTTACGATCTCCAAATGTAAGATAGATCTCAAAACAATAATAGAATGCAAAATATTACAGATGGATCAGTGTCAAAGGTTGACTACAGAGCAATATCATACACATGATGAAAGAGTAGCTAATGAGAGGAGCTTGGACAAATATCTATGTCCATGTAATGATTGTCTTGCTGGAAAGGTGAAAAAAAGAAATGTGATTTATCGATATATGATAACTTGTGGGCATAGTGGTATAAGCCCTTGGGATTACAATTATTATAAAGATATGATAGAATTGCAGACTATGAGGGATGAAGAGGCAACAAACATAGATGAAGTGGCAACAAACATAGATGAAGTGGCACCAAACATAGATGAAGATGCATAAATGTTTGACAAAGGGTTTGAAGTTGATAAAATGTTGAATGAGGGTCTAAGAGATGATTGGGCCAAGTCAATGGAGGATGCTTTAAAGCCTGTTTATGCTAATTGTAAGTTAAGTCATTTGACAATAATCCTTCAAATTCTTAACTTGCAAGTGGTGCATGGTTGGACAAATGAGGCTGTAGATCAGTTATTGGCATTATTAAGTTCATTATTACTAGCTAACTCCACATTGCCAACAAAATGAAGTCAATGTAAAAAGAAAATCAATAAGCTTAGCTTGGGGTATGAAAACATCCACACATGTGTGAATGGTTGTGTATTATTTCACAAAAATCTTGCAAGTGACAGTGAATGTCCAAAATGTCATGAAGTGAGGTATAGACAAGGGTTGAAATCAGTTGTGGTTCCTAGAAAAGTTCTTCGCTACTTTCTGATAATCCCATGATTACTTCGAATGTATAGGTGCAGAGACATTGCTGAACTTATGCAGTGGCATGCCCAAAATAAGAGCACTGATGGAAAACAACATGTGCCTAATTCAAGGACATGGATGGAATTTGATAATAGATGGCCTGATTTTTCTCAAGATCCTCATAATATAAGGTTGGGTTTAGCTCTAGATGGGGTGAACCCATTCTCAGATCAAAGTACTAAATGGTCAACTTGTCCAGTGTTTCTAATAAATTATAAAGTACCTCCATGGTTAGCAACTAAACCATTTTTCTTAATGTTATCATTGATTATACCAGAAAAGAAAAGTGTGACTTTAGAAACAATAGATGCTTATCTAGAGCCATTGTGTGATGAGCTAATGGAATTATGGAAAGGAATTGAAGCAATTCAATCTTTAAGGGATGATCATTCAATCAAATTCACTTTAAGAGCTTCCTTATTGTTTACGATTCATGATCTTCCTATGTATGGCATATTATCTAGTCTCTCTGTTCATGGATACCATGGATGTCTTTCTTGCAACTTTAAGGATTTTGTGAGGCACTCAAGAAGTTTGTTAAGTGTATTTATTGTGGACATCGTCCTTACCTTAAAATGGATCATCCATATCATCTGCAAAAAACACGTTTCAACAGTCAAGAAGAGAATCATGAAGTGCCATTGCTAATAATAGGTGATTACATTGTTGAGTATGGATAGAAAAGAATTTCATTTATTGAAAATGATGGGATTGTGGGTAGTAGAAATGATCCATGTCATGAAAGCGGTGTAAAATGATTGTGCATATTACATAAGTTGTCATACTTTAAGGATATAACCATTAGGCATACTGTTGACTTTATGCATACCGAGAAAAATATAGCCTATGCTATTATAGAAACTCTTTTTGGTGCCTTAGATTCTATTTCATCACGTGAAGACTTTTGAGAAATAAAGATTCATCGAAATCTTTCGGTTGAAAAATATAGAAAACCTGGTGCTCCTTACGTCTAGACAAAGGAACAACATGCACAATTCTTACAGTTGATGTCTTAGACTCACTTTCCCACTAGATATGTAAGTAGTACTATCAGAAGCCAAACTGACGTTAATAGCTTAAGAGGCCTCAAGACCCCATGACTATCATGTCATAATCGAGAATATCTTACCTATTATGGTAAATATATCAATTTTAGCAAAGGGGCCAAGATTGGCAATTATAAGGTTGGGCCTAATATTAAAGAGAATGAGCTTACATGTATTAGATCCTTCGAAATTTGATAGTTTGAGGAAGGAGGTCATTGAAGTCCTTTGTTTATTGGAACAAAAATTTCCAGCAGCAATCTTTAACATTTCTATGCATCTTTTGATACATCTAGAATATGAACTAGAGCATTGTAGTCCAATAAGAACGATATGGATGTATCCTATAGAATGATATATGAAGGTTTTGAAAAAAATTGTTCGTACTAGGGTAAAACCAGAAGGCAGCATGTCTGAGGGATATTCAATGCAAGAGGCCATGGGATTTTGTACAAAATATATGAAGGAATTTAAAAATGTCAATCGACGTATATGGGATGATGATGAAGATGATAGAGTTGCAGGTGAAGTATTAGAAGGCAATGGATGTCACTTCAAGCTATCATATCAATAAAGAAGTGTAATACATTCCTTTATTCTTCAAAACACATCTTCGTTCGATAAGTGGTACAGGTAAAAAAGAAATTACACAATAATTTATTTACTCAATTGCATTTACACATTTATATTATTAATCTTACTATTTGTATGTCATTATTTTATGTAGAAAATATGAAGAACATAATCAAACTTGGATGCAACATCGACCTCAAAAGCACAGTCGTCATGATTTGATTGGAGGAGATTCTTTTCCAAAATTTGAAGAATGGATTGATAATGCAATCAATGATGCAAAAGAAGGAGGTCATGATATAACAATAGAGGAAACTAAACTTTCACAATCTCCATATTTATGGGCTATGAGTTTTAGTGGAATGTGGGCCTATGGTAGTCACTTAAGAGTGGAAGAAAAAGACAAAGGAAAGACTAAGTGTGATTGTGTTGTTAGTGCTGAATTTCTTCATGGAAATGAGAAGAAATTTTATGTTGGATTCATCCAAGATATTATTCAAGTGGATTTTGGTGAAAATAGTCCTATATTATTAAAATGTAAGTGGATCTGACCATCTGTGGTACAATTTTATGAGTATGGATTTGTGCGTGTAAATACACGACAATTTTTATCAAAGACAGATGGGTCGTATGTTTCCCCTCTTCAAATTAACCAGTCATTTCTATTTGATGATGTAAGAAGCCCGGGATGGTCTTATGTAATTCAAACAGTCTCATTTGAAACAAAAATTCATGGAAGTTGTCGATGCAATGCCTAATGGGAAATATGCTAATTTACAAGAAACATTAGAAGAAGTGGATGAAGACAATGAGGAATGTTTGAAGAAGAAATTTTGATTACAAATGAAGAAATTGAGAGAGAGAATGTATTACATTTCTCAAATGAGGAGGATGAAGAAAATCAAGCAGATGCAGACACTAGTGATCAAGATTCTGAGCTCGCTGGCAATGCAGATGATTATTGATAAGCCCCATTTTTTGACTTTTTATTTAAGACTTTTATGTTGTTTTAAGACTATTTTATGTTGTAAGAACACAAACCTTCAAATTAATACTTGTTTGAAATCTTTAATGTTGAACAAAGTTGCTAAATGAATATGTTATCTTTAATCTTTGTAACCATGCTATACTGTGACTGTTAGTTGTGCCTTATAATAGTAATTACTACAAGACAAGCATTTGATGAAATATCTTTGTAGATAGCCATTATCTTAGACTGTACTTTACTTTATCTTTGTATCATGGAATGCTCTGCATCTATTGGGACTGTTATATAATGACAATCTTTTAGCTTTATGACTATCATGGTATGGTTTGTTAATGCCTTATACCTTCTCTAGATGATTCATTGTTCTATGTATCAAACTATGATTCATTGAGATATGCTTTGTGAATTGTTCGGTTTGATGAGATAATTATTCATTATTGTTTATTTGAACATCAAGAAATGAGGAAAAAAGAATTTAAGGCACAAATTAGATGATAGTGATCATATTTCTAAAGTTCCAATCACAGATTATGAGCACTCTCGTGAAGAACGTGTGGCCAAAAATAATGATTTTTTATCGCATCTAGGTTTGACAAACAGACAAGTTTTAAATCCACTTAGTATATTATTTGTTTAATACTGTTTAATATAATTTTATAGGCAAGAGTTTTATATACATAATACATGATATGATATATTTTTTTGTTTTTCAACCAAGAAAAATAGTGCAGAGAAAAAGCAGAGAAAAAACAAAAAGAAAGTAAAGATACAATGCGGCCAACTCGTAGAAGCCAACGTTTTTGTGACTCAACAAATTTACTTGGTGAAAACTATAGTCATGGTGATGTGCAACCTGATATACCATATGGTAATGTGCAGCCTACTATAACACATAGTGATCTCTTAACACAAAGTCTAAGAGAAATCATTGAAAAACAAGAGAGCAAAGGAACAATGAATTTGCAAACGATTTATTCAAGTTTAAAGGATGTGTTTGAAGTGAAATCTGCAGAGAACACTATTGATCTATCTACTCATGCCACACATAATGTGGCAGAGGAGCATGAAGTTCTAGTGGATCAAAGTGAAGTTGTTGTATCTGCAACTTTTGATGGAAGTAGTGGATCAACTAGAAATATTGGTAATGGTTTAACAGAAGATGTGACCGCTTTTGTTAAAAGAATGAGATTGAGTCAAGATTTATATAGATCTGTAGAGAAGAATGCAAAAGAAAGAAAATCTAAAGGGAAGAAGGCATTCTTGGTTGAGGTGTCAAGAGATGGTGAGCCCATTGGGCAAAATGTTGCAAGCTGGGCCATTGAGTTGGGCGTAAGATGTAGGGCCCATTTGGATATATGTAAATCAAATTTTGCAAACCAAGATCCACAAAGTATGGAAAATGTTATTAAAAAAATGGAAAATTCCTTTGACACTATTGGTGGACAAATCTCAAGAAAATATTATAAAAAACAAGATGAGACTTTTGATAAACAATTTTAGATATGATTGTAGAAAAGCAATCATGGAGGGAAAACTGAGGTCTGACTACTCCAGTCTATCTTCAAAATAGTGGGAGGTATTTAAAGAAAGCATGCGTTCTAAAGAATATTTGACAATGAGTCTCAAAGGCAAGAGAGGAAGAGATAATGTGAGTGTTGAATATATGTCATTTGGTCGAGGCGGGTTGCAAGTCAAAATGGACAAATTAGGAGTAAGTGTATGGCTTTTTGGTTCAATATACATTGTGTTATTTAATTAATTTTTTTTGGATTGACTATATGTTAAAATTGACATTGTATTTTAGATGGAAAATAGTAATAGAGAAGCAGGTAGTATGAAGTGCAAATCTAGTTCATCCACAGAGATTTCACATCCATTTGTTAAATGCCCACTAAGAGCCTCACAAAATCATGTCAACTCAAATGAAGGGTTATAAGATATAATGAGTTCATTACACAGTCTCATTGAGAAAGTTTTGCAGTTGGCTACCTCTGTTAAGCCTATAATTTCTGCATGGAATGACCATGATTCCATGGATTCAGATCACGTAAGAGTCTATCCCTCAATATTTTGATTCTCACCTATATCATCTTTATATTGTATTTTGAATATGTATGCAAATGTATTTTGATCATATATAGAATAATGAATCTATGCAATTTTTCCTTTTGTTGACTATTTTTTAAATGAATTACTCCTCATATGGACATTTTTTTAAACTACATGCAGAGAAATTTTATCAAAGAAACAAAAAATTAAAAAACACCTTGATGTCAATCGAGTTGCTGATATTGATAGTGATGATGATGAATTCAAGCAGTATGTGAATGATATTCATAGTAGTAGCTATGCTCAACTTGAGGTCAGTGCTATGAAACCTTTACTTTTCTTTTGTGCCAACATACTTCTAATGATCAAATTGAATATTTAATCAAATTAAAGATAACATTCATTGTAATGTCCCTACTTTGAAATATAATTTAATAATAAATAATAATAATATATATTCATAATACATAAGAAATTAGTATTCTTATTGTCTAAACCATGTTATTACTTCTAGTACTTAAGAAGATGGGAATGAGATGTTCCAAAGAGGGGCTATCTAAATCCAAGCAATAGGTTAAGTCCCAAGAGAGGGTGGGGATCAACGACCCATAAGCCTTGAGGGTATAGACACAAGATAGGTAAGGGCTTGGATCTATAAACTTTGAAGGAGCCTATTGTATTTGGTCTCTAAGAGCTTTGGTTACATACATATCCTCCTCCTTCCTTAAAGCTAAAGTAGTAACAGAGGTTTGTACATTGAATTAAGAATTAGGGATTAGGGATGAAAGAATTAATTATCTAGTAGGATAAATTGATAATATATTCTTTAATGATTTATAAATAATTTGAACTATGACAACATCAAATAGGGAACATTACAAAATCTCTGACCCCTATGCACAACACAAGTTTGCAACTCAGTCCTAGAGCATGATGATTGGGAAATTAATGGACATATTGTATTTAAGTTTGATCATTTGACATATAACAAAGACAATCTTTATGAACCATTTAATAAACAATATTTTTTATACTTTTTTTGACTTTTAGATAAGCTTCCATACATGAGGTTGATCATAGATAACTAATCTGTGCAGTACAAATAAGGTTTTTCTGATTATTTTTACTGGTATTTGTGGTTAAATTGGCCTAAAGCAAGCAACTACCATTTGCATATTCAGGTGACATGATTATAAGTCAACAATTAGAAACAACACCATTATTTGCATACTTCAAAGGAATAATTAGACACAATAATTAATCATCATCCCCATAAGAGACAGAGAGAAGACTGATAACATAAGTTTATAGTTGTATCAGGGACAACAAAATGGTATTTCCATAATATTAACCAGAATATTGTCATTGCATAACACCCACGGTTATTTCAGACATAGAAAATATATTACATGTTATCAGTTTGATAGGGACTATACATTATGAGTTTTGAGTATCACTTTCATCATAACCCAATAATAGTTGCAGATCATATATCGCTTCAGATATCAACTGTACCAATTAGAGGGATAAATATATCGATATAGAAGATTATAACCATCATTCTTAGTGTAAGTGGCAACTACTATTGTATATATCAGTTCTCTTGAAGGTTTTGAGTTAATTACTTAAAAAAAGAAGTCATCTGTGATTAAATAATTCCTTATTCTTAAGAATTCATAAGAAGGGACATTGCATTCACTAGCATTCCACACCAGGAAATTCAAGCTACCTTATATATTGTAGATAATATCACAAGGAATTGATACCCACAACAATATGTTCTACAACTTGCACAAAAGAAAGAAAAGTCTATTGTATTGCATTAACAAAGTCTTGATAAATTCTTGCAGAGATCTAAAACTATATATAGATGTAAGATCTCATTGTAGATCATCATGGTTATGTTAGAGGTAATGGTCAAGGAATGTAATGTGAGAATAATGTAATATCATTCAGGAAGAGGATTTGGTTGATCATTGGACATTGAATTGGGTTTATGTAGGAGGATTCAGTCCTCTGGTATTGAGCTTAACCAAAACTATACTCAGGCATAGAAGATGTTATCTTAGCAGTTCAACACTTCTCTGGATTGTGCTCTGGATTTCTATGTAGTCAGTGAGTCTCCTTTTGTGATGAGCAGTGCACTCTAGGTTGTTGGCCTTCCTACAAATATAGGCCTCTTAATTGTAATTCACATACTTACTGTATAAGTATTATCTGTTTGTGGGTAGTCTTCCCACTGTGGTTTTTCCCTTTACTGGGTTTTCCATGTATAGATCTTGGTATCATGTGGATGGTTTTTTTTTCTGTGATTATTGTTTATGCTTAATTGGTTTAGCTGCTATTCCAATATTAATGTTTTGGGTTCTGGTATTAAAGTTTTAAATTTCTAATAGTTCTAGTAATATGTGACAACTGATTCACCCCCCCCCGGTCTCAGTTTTCTTCTGGTTATTTGAACTGTCTAACAATTGAAACATCAAGGTTTTTTTTTGTAATTAGACTCAAAATGGTATAAATATACATTTAGTAGACAATTCTAGTTAGAAAAGTTGTGGCTCATATATAAGATATCTATAATGAATCTCTATAGATCATATGTTTGACTAAAATTAATTTTTAGTTAGAATTACTTAAATTCACTTGTGTTGATAAGTTAGCCTGAAATGTGACACGGTTTTGTGCTTTTACCCATAAAGAATGAGAGAGAGAGTTGGGGGTAGGAGAGGTAGAGAGGGAGATATGTGGAGAGATGTGAAGAGAGAGAAAAAGAGAGAGGGTAATTGGGAGGAGGGAGAGGGGGGAGAGATAAGTATCAACAAAGAGATAGAGATAGAGGGTAATTATGGGGGCTCTCTCCCCTCTCTTTGTTGATACTTCCCCCTCCCCCACCTCTCTCTCTCTCTTTCTCTCTCTCTCTCTCTCTCTCTCTCTCTCTCTCTCTCTTTATTAATACTTCCCTCTCCCCCCTCTCCCCCTCCTTTTAATTCCCTTCTCTTTGGACCTCTCTTTGAACCTATCTCCTCATCTCTCCCTCTATCCCTCTCTCACTTTACCCCAAATCTCTCTCATTATCTCTTTCCCCTAATTACCCTCTCTCTCTCACACCTCCCTCCCCCTCTCCTTTTTTTGATACTTCCCTTTCCCCTCCCCCTTAATTACTCTCTCTCTCTCTCTCCATAATTGTCCTCTCTCTATATCTCTTCACTTCTCTTCCCATCTCTCCTTCTCTCTCTTTGTTGCTAAATGCCCCTATCCCCCTCTCCTCCTACTCCCTAATTACCCCAAAACTCTCTCTCATTCTCTCCTTCCCCCAATTACCCTCTTTCTCTCTAACCTCTCTTCCCCTCTCCCTTTTTTATACTTCCATCTCCCCCCAATTAACCTCTCTCCCCATATCCCCTCCCCCTAATTACTCTCTCTCCCTCACTCCCTCCCTCCCTCTCATTCTCTTTCCCCATAATTACACACACACTCTCTCTCACCTCTCCCCCTCCCCCTAATTACTCTTTTTCTCTCTCTTCACCTCTCTCCCCATCTCTCCTCTCCCTTTGTTGTTACTTTATCCTCTCCCCTCTCCTCCTACCCCCTAATTACCCCCAACTCTCTCTCTCTCTCTCTCTCTCTCTCTCTCTCTCTCTCTCTCTCTCTCTCTCTCACACACACACACACACACACACACACACACACACACACACACACACACCCTCTCTTTCTCTAACCTCTCTTTTCCTCTCCCTTTGTTGATACTTCTCTCTACCCCTTGTACCCTCCTCTTAATTATTCTCTCTCTCTCTCTTTGTTGCTCCTTGTCTCTCTCCACCTCTCTCCCCATCTCTCCCTCTCTTTCTCTACCTCTCCCGCTCTCCTCATACTCCCTAATCACCCCTAACTCTCTCTCTCTCTCGTTATCTCTTCCCCCAAATTACCCTCTCTCTCAAACCTCTCACTCCCTCTCCCCTTCCCTCCCTACCAATAAAAATAAGAGGGGAAAGATACTCCACACACCTCATCAAGAACTAAGTTAGAAATATAAGTAACACAATATATATAAATTAGAAAGATAATCAAGATCAATTACCATTAGGGAGATATATATATAGATGAAAATAGAGATAAAGGAGATACAAATAAAGAGAGAGGAGATGGATAGAGAGAGCTAGAAGAGGTAAATATATAGAGATGGGGAGAATGAGAGAGGGAGAGACATATAAAGATAAAGATATAAATAAGGAGAGATGTAAGGGTGAAGAGAAATGAAGACATAAATAGAAGGAGAGATAGAAGGAGAAATAGAGATAGATAGACATACCTAAAAAAAGATAGAGACACAAATATAGATATAGTTATTAAGGTCTATGAACAGAGAGGGAGAAGTACTGAAAGACAATGATGGATCAAAAGAGGGAGACATATATAGAATTAGAAAAGGAAATATTAAGATAGAGATAGAAATGAAGATAAAGGGAGAGAGAGATGAATAGATGTAGAGAAAGAGAGAGGTAAAGACAAAGATAAATATATAGAGAGATATAGAGGTATGGATAGAGAGGGGAACATAGAGTGAGATACAAAAAGGAAGAGATAGAGAGACATAAAGCAAGATGAATATTGATAGATAGAGAGATGCAAATAGTATGACAGAGTGACAAAGATAGAAATATAGATTATAGATAGGGATAGATAGAGAGGTAGAGAGAAAGAGGGATAGATAGACAGATATATAGGGGGTGTAGAGAAGGATGGAGGGAGAGAACCAGAGACATAGAGAGGGAGTAAATAAAGAGATAAAGGTAGAGATAAATAGAGAGGGTGATAGAGGAAGAGAGGGAGAGGTAAATTAATCATGTCTAGAGAAATAGATATATTGATAGACAGAGATATAGAAAGAGAGATGGATAGGGAAAGAGATAGAGATGTGAAGATGGAGGTAGAGATAGATATGGATAGAACATCATAGAGAGAGTAGGAAAAATGGAGGGAGATATGGAGTGAATAATAGAGATTTAGAGAAAATAAGTGTTTATGGTGAAAATGGACACAACAATGTTGAAAGACTAAATGAATTCAACCACAAAACCCTAGCCTAACAACAACAAAGATCCACCATAACATATGAAGATTACCTAAGACAATGCAAATCAAATGAAATCACAAAGATTATACCATCACATGTCCAATAGGGTTTGAATCTCCATTCTTCCTATCTCCATTGATCTTGCTTGATATATTTGCTCTCAGATTTTATGTGCACAAGAGCTCAACAAAGAACGGAAATGTGGTTGCAAGTAGGCTTGATCACATATGCAAGTTCAAAAGCGTAGTCAGGGTTGAATGCATAGGATGTGTGTAGATTGATTGATTAGGGTTGATAATGAAGGAAGCACCTCCTTATATAGAAGATAATATAAGAAATGAAGGGATAAGATTGAGAGGTGTAAAAGATAAATGGTCGGCTATGATTAGAGGGTAGGTAAAGGAAATAAGAAAATAATGAAAGGGTAGGTAGTGTAGGAATTAAGAGATGAATGACATGTGTCATAGGTGGAAAAGGTTAATGAATTAATTAAATAAATAAAGATTTATTTAATTAATAGAAGAAGTGGGATCAATTAAATAAATAAGATATTTATTTAATTTAAGAAAAGGATAATTTAAATAAATAAATGTATTTATTTAAATGAGAAATAAAGCTAGAAGAGGATAAATGAATGAATTAAATAAATAAGGATTTATTTAATTAATAGAAGAATTAGGCTCAAATAATTAAATAAATAAAATATTTATTTAATTAGACATGACAATTTTAGGTGTCTACAATAAGATATAGATATACATGAAGATAGATATATAGGGAGATAGAGATAGAGGGGACAAAGGTGGGAGAGAAAGGAGGTGATAGAGGCAAGTAATAAATAGGTATAGGTAGAGGAAGGTATAGGGGGGAGATAAATAGATAAAAGAGATATTATTAGAGAGATAGAGAAATAGGGAGTGATAGGGATAGAGTGAGAGAGGGAGAAAAGGAGTGAGATAATGATGCAGAGTCTCGATGCCGGTATAGGATAGATTCCCCTAATCCAAGAACACACCAAGGACCCTAAAAATCACACAACACTCCATGGGTTCAGGAACATTAGTTTTGACAAGTCCCACATCCCTTTCTCTAAACAAAATACTATCTATACAAGGTCTCTTTCATTTACTGGTACAAAGACCATACAGTCAACAATGGTTTGTTCCCTTCTCCAATGAAACAGTGGCTAATTAAGGTCTGATTTGAAGTCCCCTAGGTTAGGGAGACTTCCTATAATCATTGAATTCAGATTCCCTCTACTGATTTGGGTAATTGCTGCAACAAGGCCTACAAAACCTAGTAGCCCTGCCAGACCATTTTTCTACACTTAACTCTTTGTTTCTCTAAAAGAATAGACAAAAAATCCCACATTTGGATACCCCTTTAGGGGTTACAAAATATATCCTAAGGGTTCTTACCGGTAGGGAACACAAGAATCCAAACCCTACTGTGCTTAGGGGACCGATATAGCCCAATTAGCCCTATTTTACAAAGGAGTGTGTAGATAGAGACCTTAAATCACCAAAAAAACTCAAGGAAAAATCTTAAGCCATTGAAAATACACCAATTCCTATGTATTAGGCCATGATCAAACCTTTAACCCCTGATGTGAGACTTGTTTGCTTACACTTGTCGGTGGCCACATGGAGTTGCCCACCTTAATGCATCAAACCCTCACCTCCAATTGGTCCTAACCTACAAAAGGCCTTTAAAATCCTAAAATACATTGGCCATAATTGCATCCCCTCAAAAGTCGTGAACCACCAATGAAGGATCAACAAGGTAAGGCCATTTCTTTGCAAACCTTAGACAAAACTGTCAAATCTAGAACACTTCCAAAAATGTGCCAATTTCTTTCTTATCTTGGCGAATTAGGACCTCAGAATTGATGCATCTGAAAGGTGATCAGCCACTCTAATACATCCCACTAGTTTCCTAATTTAAAAATGATCATATAGTATGGTACACCACATAGAATAACGGAATTGCAGGAAATTCTCATAAATCTATTACTTCAATGATGCCCAAGTTTATGAGGTCATTCTCCCCTCATTCTCTCCTGCCAATGATAATTGGGGATGAAATTTTATACCTTCCTTAATGGTTATCAACCACCTTTTTAACCGAGGTGTCTGTTGGAAAGAAGCTGCTATTTGCAACCAAAAGTTGTCAACAAAGTTGTCAAGTCTGAGCAACTTTTGATATTAAAACTTTCTAAGACATCTCGAACACATAAACACCTAGAAAAATATTCAACCAAATACCCCTAGGTCCATATGCCCATGTTGGCTTATCAATTTTCCAAATCCATGTCATTGGGTGACAAGGTGGGGTTTATTACAAACAAATCAAACATCAAACAAACAAGACTACCCTATTACATAGATTGAAAAGGTCACATTATCATGTGTGTCATTTAGACTTTATTGCTCTTATTATCTTATTCATGAGGTTATCCTTCACCATACTCCTGGGGTGAATGAATCTCAAGTCCACTTGAGATGAGGTCATGTAATGTAGTGTCATACTTCTTGATCTGATCTTCATCCAACCAAATGGCTTCAAAGTCTAGTTTTCCTTTCCATTTGACCAAGTATTGTTTATACTCATTGTTCCTGGTCTTCTTTACAATCTTGGTGTCCAACACTTTTTCAAGTTTAGGTGGCCCATGTTTGGTAAAATCTATATTTGCTTCTTCTTCTAGGATCTACTGTGAGTTACCTGCATTAGAGTCACCTATAAAAGGAGTTAGATCACAAACATTAAAAATAGGAGATATGCCAAGGTCTGATGGTAATTGAATTTCATAAGCATTGGTGTCAAACTTCTTCAAGATTTGGCATGGTCGTACTTTCCTTTGCATGAGCTTAATGTGTTTACCCTTGGGTAACCTTTCCTTCTTCAAATTTTCCCAAACCAAATCTCCAACTTGAAACTGTACCTCTCTCCTTTTCTGATTTGCATGTTCTTTGTATTTTTCTGATGACTATTGAAGTTGTATTTTGACCTACTCATGAACTTATTTTATGGCTTCAACAAACCTCTCACCATCTGCACTTATAGGATCCATATGGGGTAGTTTTCTCAACTCCAATACCCCTCTTGGATGCAACCCATACACAATATGAAATGGTGACTTCCTGGTGCTTCTGTTTATAGTGTCATTGTAGGCAAACTCAGCCTGAGCTAAGATTGAATCCCACTTTTCACCATGCTTCCTTGTAAGACATCTCAACAAATTACCTAATGATCAGTTTACTACTTCTATCTGCCCATTTATTTGTGGATGATAGGTTGATGAGAAAGATAGATTGGTGCCAACTTTCCTCCACAGAGTTCTCCAAAAATGGCCAACAAATTTGACATCCCGGTCAGACACTATGTTCAATGGAAATCCATGAATCCTTGCTACTTCTCTCAAAAACAAATCTGCTATATAAGATGCATCACTAGTGGACTTACATGGCAATAAATGTGCCATTTTATGAAAGCTATCCACTATCACAAATACACTGTCAGACCCCTTTTGGGTCCTGGGTAAACCCATTACAAAGTCCACTGACACAATTTCCCAAGGTCTTGAGGGAATGGGTAAGGGTTGATAGAGACCAATATTGGTACTTCTTCCTTTTGCCTTTTGGCAAATGGTACATGCATCTACAGATTTTCTTACATCAACCTACAATTTGGGCCAAGATTAGTGCCTTCTTACCAATTCAAGTGTCTTGTCCAAACCAAAATGACCTGCCATAGCTCCACTATGATTTTCCTTGATGATATTAGTCCTTATTGAGCACTTCAGTATGCACAATTGCCCACCTTTGAAAATAAGTCCATCTTGGATCAGAAAATCAGAAAAATCTGCATGATACCTTTCACCAAATTTAGTACATGCCTTGTAAATCTCCTTAAAGTCCTCATCTGCAGCATACATGTCTTTCATTGCATCAATCCTAATGCTTTCTAATTGGATTTCAGATATGGTTAGCACTCTCCTACTCAGTGCATCAACCACTTTGTTGGCTACTCCTTTCTTGTGTTTTATGGAAAAGGTATAGGCTTGTAGGGATTCTACCCACTTCATATGCCTATGGCTTAGCTTTTCTTGGCTATTAATGAAACTCGAGGTTTGGTTGTCAGTGTAGACCACAAATTCCTTTGGTAGCAGATAGTGTCTCCATTTTTTCAAAGCCTAAACTAGTGCATACATTTATAGGTCATAAGAAGAATATTTTCTCTTTGCCTCATTGAGTTTTTCACTAAAGAATGCTATAGGTCTTCCTTCTTGGCTTATGACTACTACTATGGCCACATGACTAGCATCACATTCAATCTGAAACACTTTGTTAAAATCGAGTAAATCAAGTACCAGTTGTTGAGCTACCTTTTTCTTAAGAGTCTCAAATGCCTCATTCGCCTCCTTTGTCCAAGAAAACCTGCACTTTTGACCACCTTTTATGGTTTCCAATATTGGAGCACATATTTGACTAAAACCTCTTATGAACTTTCTATAAAATGTAGCTAATCCATGGAAACTTCTAATTTCACCAATAGTCTTAGGAGTAGGCCAAGAAAGAATTGCATTTACCTTATCTCGATCCATCTTCAAGTGACCCTTGGAGATCATAAATCCTAGGTAGATGAGCTCTTCCTACATGAACAAACACTTATCCATATTCATCATCAATTTCTCTTCACTCAAACTTTCAAAACCATGTCTAGATGCCTCAAGTGTTCTTCCTTTGTCCTGCTAAATACTAGGATGTCATCCAAATACACTATTACAAAGTTCCCTATGAATTCTTTCAAAAATTCATTCATGAGTCTCATGAATGTACTTGGGGTGTTAGACAAACCAAATGGCATAACCTTCCATTCATACAACCCTTCATTTGTTTTGAAGGTTTTTTTCCACTCATCATCGAGCCTAATTCTAATTTGGTGGTATCCACTCTTTAAATCAATTTTATAAAAATATTTTGCATCCCCCAAACAATCAAGGAAATCCTCTATCATAGGCATTGGAAATATTTACCTTATGGTGATCTTGTTGAGAGCTCTTGAGTCAGTACAAAGCCTCCATGTTCCATCCTTTTTGGGTGCCAAAACTGTCAGTACTGCACATGGGCTAAGAATCTTTCCAATCAAATCAGAGTCTAGCAACTCTTGAATCTGCCTTGTCATCTCCTCATTTTGTTGTGGTGTGAGTTTGTATGCAACCTTGTTAGGTAATGTGGCCTCTAGGATCAAGTCAATGCAGTGACTGATCACTCTCATTGGCAGAAAACTCTTTGGTACTCCATCTGCAACTATGCCTTGGTATTTACCAATGATCTCCTTCACTTTCGGACTGAGATCCTTGTCTTTTCCTTCTGCTCTGTCATCTGCAGCAGGCTTCCCCTTTGAGGTTGGTATTGGAATCAATGCAAAGTATATTCCTTCTTCCATCTTTATCTCCTTGAGGAATAGTTTTCCCTCCATCATCATCACTTTGGAATCAGTTTCTTTTTGCTCTTCATTGTTTTTAGTTAGGGGCAGTAGCTCTATGACCTTTCCATTCTTTGTGATGGAATAGGTATTCCTAAAGCCATCATGGGGTGCTTTAAGGTCATACTATCATGGTCTTCCAAACAAGAGGTGACAAGCATCCATGTTAATAACATCAAATGAAATTTTATATTTATATGCTCCTATCTGGAATTCTACCCATGACTGCTCTTCTACAAGAGTATGTTGCCCTTTTGTGAGCCAAGACACCTTATAGGGGTATGAATGGGGTATCCTCCTCAATTTCAACTTCTCTACCATTTCTATTGACACAAAATTCTCAATAGACCCTGAGTCAACCAAAACTTTACATATCTTTCCTCCTGATTGGCAAGTGGTGCAAAAGATAGACTTCCTCTAGGGTGGCTCCATAGGTGTTGGTACCTTCAAGAGGGTTCTTCTCAACATTAGTGCCTCTCCAGTCTCTGGATAACCATATAAATCAGGTTTACTATTGCCTTGGTAATCTGATTCTTTGGTTAGATTGACTCTCCTTTCTCCTTGGGAACTAGACCCCATCTTCTTCGGGCATCTGTTGGCAATGTGTCCCTCTTGGTTGCAGTTAAAACATTTTATTGGTCCTGCTCCTCTTCCTGATGATCTTCCTCTAAAATTTGGCCTTCTACCTCTGAAGTTGCCTTTATTGTTGTTGTCATTCCTTGAGGAATCTTGACTGCTCTATCCTTGAAATTCAAAAATTGATCCTCTTCCTCTAAAGTTGCTCCTTCCTCTTGGTTTCTTACCCCTTCCTCTACTGCTCTACTCTTGTCTTCTTTTGAGCTTCTCCTCTACTTTTAATGCTAGTTGATAACATTTATGAATAGTGTCAGGGCACAAGAGGTTCAACTCTTCTTGTATGTTCCACCTTAGGCCATTTAGATACCTTTCCACTCTTTCACTTTCATCTTCAACCTTCTTAGACTTTATTTCAATTTCTAAAATTCTTCTGTATAGGCACACACATCCATCTCATCCTGTCTGAGATTCTTCCTTCTCTTGTGTAATTGGACTTCATAGTCCTCCGGTATATATACTCCCTTGATCTCAGTAATCATCTTCTTACAAGAGGTGATCATTCCTCTTCCCTCTTTCACACTTTCTCCTTGCACAAAATTCCACCATGTCAGGGATTCTCCCTGCATTTTTGACTTGTCAACCTTCATCTTTTGGTTGTCAGCAATGTCTTCACATTCAAAAAAATTGTTCAAGGACTCTATCCAATCTATCACTCCATCGACATCCATCTTCCCACTGAAAAATAGGAAGGATTGATTTCTGGTCCATGGTTCTCCTCTCCACAAATTTCAAGGCATTGACCAGGTACCTATGCTCTACATGAACTTCCTCTTCTTTGTGCCCTTGTGGGTTCTCCTCTTCTTCTCCCACTTCCTCTAAGCCATCAGGTCCTCTCTCTAGCCTGCCTTCCAAGTTCGCAATCAACTTCCCAAGCCGATCATTCTCTTCTCAATTCTCTTGCACCATCTTGGAAAGTTCCACATTTGTCATCATTGGAGGCATCCTTCTAGCCTCACCCTCTGACTTTTCTACTGACATGTACTATTCTTCTTCCCAAAAGGATTCCTCCTTCACTCTAATACCAATTTGGTGCAGAGAGTCCTGGTGCTGGTATAGGATAGGTTCCCCTAATCCACGAACACACCAAGGACCCTAGAAATCACACAACACTCTAGGGGTTAAGGAACATCAGTTTGACAAGTCCCACATCCCTTTCTCTAAACAAAAGACTACTGGTACAAGGTCTCTTTCATTTACCAGTACAAAGACCCTACAGTCAACAATGGTTTGGTCCCTTCTCCAATGCAACAATGGCTAATTAAGGTTTGTTTTTAAATCCTCTACACCAGGGAGACTTCCTACAATCATTGAATTCAAGTTCCCTCTACCGGTTTGGGTAAATGCTGCAACAAGGTGTACAAAACCTAGTAGCCTTGCCAGATCAGTTTTATACACTTAACTCTTTGTTTCTCCAAATAACCAAACAAAAAATCCTAGATTTGGATACCCTTTTGGTGGTTACAAAAAATATCCTAAGGGTTCTTACCGGTAGGGAACACAAGAGTCCAAACCCTACTATGGTTAGGGGACCGATATAGCCTAATTAGCCCTATTTTACAAAGGAGTGTGTAGACACAGACCTAACTCACCAAAAAAACTCAAGGAATACTCTTAAGCCATTTGAAATACACCAATTCCTAAGTCTTAGGCCATGCTCAAACCTTTAACCCCTGATGTGAGATTTGTTTGCTTACACTTTCCGATGGCCACATGGAGTTGCCCACCTTAATGCATCAAACCCTTGCCTCCAACTGGTCCTAACCTGCAAAAGGCCTTTAAAATCCTAAAATAGATTGGCCATACATGCATCCCTTCCAAAGCCATGAACCACCAATGAAGGATCAGCAAGGTAAGGCCATTTCTTTGCAAACCCTAGACAAAACTATCAAATCTAGAACACTTCCAGAAATGTGCCGATTTCATCCTTGTCTTGGAGAATTAGGACCTCAGACTTGATGCATCTGAAAGGTGATTGACCACTCGAACATATCCCACTGGTTTCCTAATTCAAAAACAATCGTACAATATGGTACACCATGTAGAATAACGGAATTGCAGGAAATTCTCATAAATCTATTACTTCAATGATGCCCAAGTTTACAAAGTCATTCTCCCCTCAGTCTCTCCTGCCAATGATGATTGGGGATGAGATTTTATACTTTCCTCAATTGTTATCAGCCACCTTTTGAATTGAGGTGACCATTGGAAAGAAGTTACTATTTGCAACAAAAAGTTGTCATTAAAAGTTGTCAACAAAGTTGTCAAGTCTGAGAAACTTTTGACATTAAACCTTTCTAAGACAAATCCAACACATAAACACCTAGAAAAATATTCAACGAAATACCCCTAGGCCCATATGTCTATGGTGGCTTATCAATTTGCCAAATCCATGTCATTGGGTGACAAGGTGGGGTTTATTACAAACAAATCAAACAACAAACAAACAAGACTACCCTATTACATAAATTGAAAAGGTCACATTCTCATGTGTGTCCTTTAGCCTTTATTGCTCTTATTATCTTAGTCATGAGGTTCTCCTGCACCAAATAAGTAGAGAAGGAAGAGATAGATGCAAGATATATATAGTAGAGTAAGGGAAAGGGAGAGAGAAAGATTTTTAAGGGAGATATAAGGAGAGTGATTTATAATTAAGGCTTACAAATTTAAATTACACTAACCCAAATCACATAATTTTTGACTACATCAACAAAATTGCATAGTTGTGTTCATTTATTGTTGAAATTACAAAATTAGGTTCACTTAATCAATTACACAACTTGATAACATTAACTAATTACTTAAATATCATAATTAATAACTCAAAGAAGGAATTAAAATTGAAAATAATAAGAGAGAGAGAAGAGACAATAACAAGTTTTAATGAAGTTCACCCATATGTTCAGGCTACGTCTTTGGGTATGCATCTCAATATAGGACTGCTCTCATTAATGACACCAAGCATAAATTGCCTTATTACATCATCACAACTTCAAACCTGTATTAATTTCTCTCACAGTCTTTTCTCAACACCCTAAGACACTCTCTTGTATTCTCCTTTTCCCACATTCAAGGGTTAGGCTTCAATTGTCATATGCCCATTTACACTGAAAAAATACAATTTAACAATGTATTTGTACATACACTAATCTCCTAGATTCTAATTCCCCAATTTGCCTAATTTCCTCCCAAATAAAATTGATTTCCCTTTCACAAGAGTAAAATCCCCTTTATATACATCTTTTATATTCTATATAAGGGGTTTAATGACAATATTTTCATATCAACTAAATAAAGCCCCTTAATATTTAAGCAAATAAAAATATTTTTAAAAAAACTTTCGTTAAACGAGTTTTATGTTCCCTCCTTAATTCTCTCCTTTTCAAGGATCACCCTCAACATATAACAAAAATCATGTTTGTCCTTTCCATCTTGACCTGCATTGTGTGGTACATTGGCAACGTACCGATATTCTAGGGAGAAGTGGATGGTTCGAACCACCTGATCTCCTTCTTTAGGTTCGTGATCATCATGGAGTCAGTTTAAATAGAACACATCATGGGTATTCCAAGGAAGACATGCAACCTAATGATAAGAGCTAATATTGGAGTGGGGGAGGTCAGGTGTTCAAACCTCCCTCTACCATGAATGTCACCGCATCATCTATATGGATGGCATGTTGACATCAGTATCTATATGGCCTAGTCAACCCATCTTTTTTGAAACTTTGATTAGCCATATCTTGCTCATACGAACTCTGATTGATGCAATTCAAGTGGCATCAAAATTGTCTCAATGAACTCTTCGGCTTGGTTATGTTTTCGTCCAATTTGGAAATGATCAATTTTTGGTCCTAGAATCTACATCTGAAAACCCTAGTCCTGTTGAACTTTGATCAAGCATTACATTTGCATGCAACCTCCTTTTGACACAATTCAAGTTGTGTCAAGATTGTATCGATGAGCTCTATGCAATGATGATGTTTTTGTCAAATTATGAGACTATAAATATTTGAGGTTTTCTCACGGTTTTCAAGATCCTCCTGGGTCATTCGTCTCAATTGACTTTTAGACCACCAAAAGTCTATTTTATGTAAAATTTGAGTGAGAGCATTATTTCCTCACTTGCTCAATATCATATGTTCACCTTGTTGGAACTTTTATCATCTGACCCAGCACAAAAAAGATGAAAAGTGAGATAGCATAGTTGATACAATAAACTGTATACTCATCAATATTAATTGTCACATCCACCATCCACATAGAACTAACCAATAGAATAGAAAACAAAAATATTGAATAAACTGATGGAAAAAGTATCAACGTGCTAGATCTCCTAAATAGGAACATTATTAGAAAACAAATCATTCAAACCCTCATTTACCACCTTTGGCTAAAGGCTTAAATGTGCTTGCAATTGGTCCTCGCACTGCGTTATCTATGACACCTTATCATGATCAGTATTACATGTGATTATTTCATCTTCATGCTTAATATCACTAGATGTTATAAACACGAGGGTCAATGTATTGCTTGCATTCACAATCATCTTAAAATGCTCTATGTTTAAAATAGATCTATCATTCTTCATGCAATGAGCTTCAAAATGAATTCTATTCCATCTTTAAATAAATGATACCTTTTATGTTCCCTATAGAAAATGACCTTTCTGTCATACAAGTAAGGAGTTATTAAAACCATCCTGCAAATGTTAGGTGGAATTACATCTAACTCTACCTCATCTACAAAATTGGATGTGACCATAAATTGGAGTTTACATTGTCTCGACAAATATAACTGAGCATTATCATGCACTCAAACCAATAGATATGGTTTTGGATGTGTTGGCATGATTGGCATATCTGGTAATGATGTTGACATATCATTTGAAGGAGTATTAGTGATGATATATTGAAGGATTGTTGGTGATGATATAGTTGATATGATAATGAGAATGATGGCATGGTAATGTATGATCGGTATAGATTGAGATATTGGTTGGTGACTTGGCAATTAGTTATTTGTGTTGTCATTGATGGCAACTATGGCAATTGTTTATTTGATCACTTTGTCATCTAGGTTTACTTGTGTAACCTAACTGGTAATGGATTAAGTTGGTGAGATGAATTGTGCAGCTGATAGAAAACCTGGCAAATAGGACTTTAATCGGTAAACATAAAATGGTGTTATACTTAAGCAATTGGTTCTAGAAGATTGATGAGGAATTAGGTGTTGTGGTTTGAAATATGTGTTTATATCATTGTAATGAGTCTATCACTAGAACCACATCATGTTTTGATAATCGAAAGTCATGTTTGTAATTTACTGTTGTATTTTCAGTACGGTTTTAGCAGGATTTTAGAACCAGTAACAAGATCTCTTAACCGGTGATGCTTTATGGTTTGGCGGTGAATTTCATTATGTTCATAACTTGATAGTGACATGTCACAACCCATGTGAGAAATTAAAATATTGTTTTGTATGATTAAGGATGGAATTTCTTGGGAAAGAGCGAAGAATAGAGAAGAATGTTTTAAGGGTTTGACTGCTTATCAGATCGATGTGCGGTGTCGTGTTATGATTATTCAACAACAGAGATTGTCTTGATATTTGTTGTAATAATTTGTATGATAATTTGTAATAATCTATGATGATCTATGATGAAAATTCATTTGAATCTTGATGTATCTAGGGTTTTGTAACTAACAAAGACATAAAGTGTACTTAGGTCAATTTTGATGAAGTTTATTGTGTCGGTAATCTAAGAAAAGAGTATGTAGCCAAACCAGAGGTGTGTGTCTACAAGAGTGAAGCAAACTAGATCTAAAGTGGATCTGAACAAGCATGAAGGAAGTGCTATTTGCAAATCATTCATCTCTTGTTCCCTAACACTTGCAGCAGGTTCAAAATCCCTTAATCGAGTAGGTCCTAACAGGCCTTGTTCATGTAAACCCCTTAATTAGGTAGCTCAATAACTTGAGTTTAAATTCTCCTATGAGGTTGCTTCTAATAGGGAAAATCTCCTAACAAAGCTCATATTGTAAATCCCTTGACCGGGTGACTCCTAACAGGGTCTGCTCCTAATCGGGCATCAATGTAGGCTCCTAACCGGGCTAGGCTCCTAATAGGGTGCATTCTGAAAGAGTGCATTATCTTGTGGGTACCAATTCCCACTGTGGTTTTTCCCATTTGGGTTTCCACATCAAAATCCTGGTGTTCATATGGTTATTGATTTGTGTTTGTGCTAAGTTGATATCTTTCTATTGCATGCATGATATGGAACACTTAAATGAACAGTTTGATAAATCTAATTAGTAGATTGATTTCAGTGGCTACCAATACTGGCTATGATTTGTTTTGGTGAAGTATTGATTAGTTTGGTTTAATATTTTAGTCTATTGTTAATACTGATTCACCCCCCCTCTCAATATTAACTAAATCCTCTAAATAACAATTGGTATCTGAGCATTAGGTCCTCTTTGTGCAAAAGTTTAACCGCTTGAGGTAAAGATCCTTGAGTATCATATGATTTGTAGGTGTTGGTGTTGGAAATAAGCCACACCTAGACCGACGATGGACTGGTCCAAGAGGGGCCAATAGCTCAGTGGTAGAGCACTCCAGCATCATATGGAAGGTCCTAGGTTCGATTCCTAGCTGGTCCATGTCTCAACATGGTATCAGAGCTAGGTCTAGGCTAGGAGCCCCAAGCACATGAGAAGTGTGGCTTAAGGGGGGGTGTTAATGTTGGAAATAAGCCACACCTGAACCGATGATGGATTGGTCCAAGAGGGGCTAGTAGCTTAGTGGTAGAGCACTCTAGCAGTGTATGGAAGGTCCTAGGTTCGAGTCCTAGCTAGTCCATGTCTCAATAGTAGGGAGCTTTCAAATAGGCTTGCAAAATTTGAAGAAGCCCTAGGTGAGTTAAGGGTCAAGTATAAAGATTAAAAGAAGAGAGCTAGCTGAGAAGTTGATGGAATTCACTGAAAATAGTTCATCTGAGGAAGCAAACATTAATGCCTTGGTTAATGAAGTGGAAAAGCTGAATGATGATAAGTCAAATCTAAGCAGAGAGATGGAAGCCCTTACTATAAAGATGAGTCAAGAGTTGGAAGCTAGAAGAATAGCTGAAGACACAATAAGAGATAAGGAGCATGAGATTGTTAAGCTAAACCAGAAGATTAGTACCTTGCATGCACATCTTCAAGACGTAAAAGAGGAAGTGAAAACTGATCTAGACATGGCTATGTCTCTTCGAGAGAGTCTTATGAAAAATAATGAAGATCTTACTAAGGAGTTGGCTGATGCTAATGAGATATTGGCTAAATACAACAAGAGCACTACTATGCTTGATGAGAAGATTCAGTCACAAAGGTGGGACAAAGATACAGATGGCTTGGGATACACAACCTTTGAACAAGGAGAACCATCAGGTACTAAGGACACCTTGCATGAAGCCAAATTGCACCAAAGAAGAAAAAGAACACCGGTAAGAGAACCTACAAACCAGTATACTTTATCTGTCATAAGGTGGGTCATATTGCAAATGTTTGTAGAAGTAGATCTAGTGATGTTAATGGATATAGACCTAATACATATGATGGATATATGCCTAGCACTTTTAATGGTTATTGATACAATTGCAACAAGTATGGGCATAGAGTTATTGAGTTCAGGTCTACAATGAACAATTAGAGATCTTACATGGGTTAGAGGTCTAATGGAGAATGGCATAGATCTTACTATGATCGGAGAAACCCTACTTGGCAGAGATCTTACAATGACCAGAGGAACCCTACTTGGCAAATACCTTATATGAACCGGTCTAGCCCTTATGAAATGGAGAATAGATGGAATGTGATTTGCACTATTTGTCATAACTATGGACATGTAGCTATGAATTGCAGAAGAAGAACTAGTAGAGGTAATGTTGGACCCTAGAGAGAATCTGGAATGGCATGTTTCCATTGTCACAAACCAGAACACCTTGCAAAGTTTTGCAGAGCTAAAATGAACAAACCAGTTAATCTGTCTGTTGATTAGAAAGAAAAGAAGAAAGTAGATGTGGAGGAAATCAGGAATGAGATGAACAAGATTAGGAAGAAGAAAAGTGAGGAGATACCGTCTGAGGATTCCCATTCTTCACCTAGTGTTGAGAATCCTTCACTAGAAAAATAAGCTATGTATGAGGCTTAGGGGGAACATATTGTTAGATCTATTTCTGGACCCCCTGAATGGTATGTGGTAAGTTAAATCTACAAAATTTTATGCATAATGTTGTTATGAAGTGATTTTGTTATCAAACCAGTAAACTAGATGTGATATGTGTGTCGATATCAAGTTTTAGAGTTGAATAGTGATTAGGGTATGTTCAACCGGTTTAGTAAAAGACAAATAAAAGTTGTTTGATAGTTTCATTTTTTCACTTAGTATTGCTGAGACCACATCTGAAGAACATCAAAATTATTGAACATATTTTG